>NW_019154169.1:3848119-3849612 GCF_002288905.1 Enhydra lutris kenyoni
TGTGATCTCTCCCTTTTCATTCATGATTTTATTAATTTGGGCTTTCTCTCTTTTCTTTTGGATTAGTGTGGCCAATGGTTTATCGATCTTATTGATTCTTTCAAAAAACCATCTTCTAGTTTCATTGATACGTTCTACTGTATCTCTGGTTTCTACCTCATTGATCTCAGCCCTAATCTTGATTATTTCCCTTCTTATGTGTCGAGTTGGTTTGATTTGTTGTTGATTCTCCAGTTCGTTAAGGTGTAGAGACAGCTGGTGTGTTCTGGATTTTTCAATTTTTTGAGGGAGGCTTTAATGGCTATGTATTTCCCCCTTAGATCCGCCCTTGCTGTATCCCATAGGTTCTGGACCGAAGTGTCTTCTTTCTCATTGGTTTCCATGAATTGTTTAAGTTCTTCTTTGATCTCCTGGTTGATCCAAGCATTCTTAAGCAAGGTGGTCTTTAGCTTCCAGGTGTTTGAGTTCCTTCTGAACTTTTCCTTGTGATTGAGCTCCAGTTTCAAAGCATCATGATCTGAGAATATGCAGGGAATAATCTCAGTCTTTTGGTATCGGTTGAGTCCTGATTTGTGACCCAGTATATGGTCTATTCTTGAGAAGGTTCCATGTGCACTTGAGAAGAATGAGTATTCTGTTGTATTAGGGTGGAATGTTCTGTCTATATCTATGAGGTCCATCTGGTCCAATGTGCCATTCAATACTCTCATTTCTTTATTGATTTTTCTGCTTCGATGATCTATTTCTGAGAGAGGCGTGTCAAGACCTCCCACTATTAATGTATTCATATCAATATGACTCCTTATCTTGATTAACAGTTTTCTTATGTAATTGGCTGCTCCCATATTGGGGTCATAGATATTTACAATTGTTAGATCATCTTGGTGGATAGTCCCTTTAAGAATGATGTAGTGTCCTTCTGTATTTCTGACTACAGTCTTTAGTTTAAAATCTAATTTATCTGATATGAGAATCACTACCCCGGCCTTCTTTTAAGGCCCATTGGCATGAAAGATGCTTCTCCATCCCTTCACCTTCAGTCTGGGTGTATCTTTAGGTTCAAAATGGGTCTCTTGGAGACAACATATGGATGGGTCCTGTCGTTTTATCCAATCTGCAACCCTGTGCCATTTTATGGGCACATCCAGGCCACTCACATTGGGAGTGATTATTGATAGATACGTTTTTATTGACATCGTGTTACCTTTGAAGTCTTTCTTTCTGTAGATTGTCTCTACATTTCTGTTCAATGCTATTTTTAGGATTTTTCCTCTTTTATAGAACCCTCCTTAATATTTCCTGCAGTGTTGGCTTGGTGGTTGCATAGTCTTTTAAGCCTTGCCTGTCTTGGAAACTCTTTATCTCTCCATCCATTTTGAATGTCAGTCTTGCTGGATAAAATATTCTTGGCTGCATGTTCTTCTCATTTAGTGCCCTGAATATATCTTGCCAGCCCTTTCTGGCTTGCCAGGTCTCTGTGGACAGGTCTGACA
>NW_019154169.1:3849712-3925043 GCF_002288905.1 Enhydra lutris kenyoni
CTTGGTGGTTGCATAGTCTTTTAAGCCTTGCCTGTCTTGGAAACTCTTTATCTCTCCATCCATTTTGAATGTCAGTCTTGCTGGATAAAATATTCTTGGCTGCATGTTCTTCTCATTTAGTGCCCTGAATATATCTTGCCAGCCCTTTCTGGCTTGCCAGGTCTCTGTGGACAGGTCTGACGTTATTCTGATGGGCTTTCCTTTGTAAGTAAGGAGCTCTATCAGGTGCCTTGATGTTTTTCTGGAATCTATAATCTTGGGTGGAGACCGTTCGGCCTCTAGTACATGAACGCTGGTTCCATTTGCGAGATTGTGAAAATTTTCATGAAGAACTTTTTCCACTGCATCTTCTACACAGTGAATACTGTTATGCTGAAAATAAATTTTAAAAAATCATAAAAAAAAGTCTGTTATGGTTTCTCTCCCTCCCAATCCCATCTTGTTTCATTTCTTCTTTCCCCACCCCCAAGCTCCCACTTTGCCTCTCAAATTCCTCATATCTGGAAGATCATATGATAATTGTCTTTCTCTGATTGACTTATTTTGCTCAGCATAATACTCTCTAGTTCCATCCAAGTCATTGCAAATGACAAGATTTCATTTCTTTTGATGGCTGCATAGTATTCCATTGTATATATGCACCACATCTTCTTTATCCATTCATCTGTTGATGGACATCTAGATTCTCCCCATACTTTGGCTATTGTGGACTTTGCTGCTGTAAACATTCAGGTGCACGTGCCCCTTCGAATCGCTACATTTGTATCTTTAGGGTAAATACTCAGTAGTGCGATTGCTGGGTCATAGGGTAGCTCTATTTTCAACTTTCTGAGGAACCTCCATGCTGTTTTCCAGTGTGTCTGCACCAGCTTGCATTCCCACCAACAGTATAGGAGGGTTCCCCTTTATCCACATCCTCACCAGCATCTGTCGTTTTCTGACTTGTTAATTTTAGCCATTCTGGCTAGTGTGAGGTGGTATCTCATTGTCGTTTTTATTTGTATTTCCCTGAAGCTGAGTGATATGGAGCACTTTTTCATGTGTCTTTTGGCTATCTGGATGTCTTCTTTGCAGATATGTCTGTTCATGTCCTCTACCCAATTTTTGATTGAATTCTGAAATTGTGATGCCCCCAACTTTGGCTTTCTTTTTCAACATTCCTCTGGTTATTCAAGGTCCTTTCTGGTTCCATATGAATTTTAGCATTATTTGTTCCATCTCTTTGAAAAAAATTGATAGTATTTTGATAGGGACTGCATTAAATGTGTAGATTGCTTTAGGTAGGAGAGACATTTTCACAATATTTTTTCTTCCAATCCATGAGAATGTAACTTCCTTCCATTCCTTTGTGTCTTCCTCAATTTATTTCATGAGTAGTTTATAGTTTCCTGAGTACAGATTCTTTGCCTCTTTGGTTAGGTTTATTCTTAGGTATCTGATGGTTTGGGGTGCAATTGTAAATGGGATTGACTCCTTAATTTCTCTTTCTTCTATCTTGTGGGTGTATAGAAATTCAACTGATTTCTGTGCTTTGATTTCATATCCTGACACTTTACTGAATTCCTGTACAAGTTCTAGGAGAATTGGAGTGGAGCCTTTTGGGTTTTTCAAATAAAGTATCATATCATCTACGAAGAGTGACAGTTTGACTTCCTCTTTGCTGATTTGGGTGCCTTTAATTTCTTTTTGTTGTCTGGTTGCTGAGGCTAGGAATTCTAATATGTTGAATAGCAGTGCTGATAATGGACATCCTGCCATGTTCCTGACCTTAGTGGAAAAGTTCTCAGTTTTTCTCCATTGACAATGATATTTGCGGTGGGTTTTTCATAGATGGCTTTGATGATATTGAGGTATGTACCCTTTATCCCTATAACTTGCAGAGTTTTGATCAGGAAAGGATGCTGTACTTCGTCAAATGCTTTTTCAGCATCTATTGAGAGTATCATGTGGTTCTTGTTATTTCTTTTATTAATGAATTATATCACATTGATTTGCAGATGTTGAACCAACCTTGCAGTCCAGGAATAAATCCCACTTGGTCATGATGAATAATCCTTTTAATGTACTTTTGGATCCTATTGGCTAGTATTTTGGTGACCAGAATAAAATCCTGTGCTAGATTTAGTGTATATTTTGATCTATTGGAAGAAATTGTATAACAAAATTTTTTTGTAAGAAAAGACCCTATATTTATACAAAAAATAAAGTTAGATAAAATGAAGGATAAAAATATGAGTATAATTACGAAGGTTGAAAAAGTTTTTTTTAGAACAGTATTTTTAACATAAACTAGTTAAAAAAGTGTTAAAAGAAGAAAGAGGGAAAGTTAAAAAAATTAAAATAAGAAAAAATAAAATAAAAAATTTTAATTAACTTTGTAAGACTGAAGAATCATGGGGAGAAAGCCATTAATTCCATGCTTTGCTTCTCCTCTTCTGGAATTCCACTGTATTCTATGAGCAATGAGCTTGGTCTTGACTGGATATTCTTGCTGATCTTCTGGGGGAGGTACTGTTGCAGTGATTCTCAAATGTCTTTGTCCAAGGTGGAATTGTGCCACCCTTGCCAGGGGCCAGGCTAAGTAATTGGCTCCGGTTTGCTCTCGGGGAGCTTTTGTTCCCTGAACACTTTCCGTAGAGCTCTGGAGGATGGGAATGAAAATGGCGGCTTCCCAATCTTTGGCCCGGAGGAGCCAAGAGCTTGGGGCCCCACTCCTCAGTGCACCCTCAGAGAAACGTGATCAATCACTCCCATCTCCCTGGCCTCCAGCTGTGCTCCAAACTCACCTGGCCTGTGACAGAGCATTTCTGTCTCTTGTGCACAGCCCCATTTGGAGTCTCCAAACCCAGCAGATTCCTGCCTCCAGAGAAGGAAGGTGAGTCTTCCCAGATCTGCCACTTGTGGGGTCCCTGCTCAAAGATCAGTGGTCTAACTGTGCCACAGATCACAATTTAAGGTAACCCCAAGATAAAAGCTCACTCCTCAGCTCTGTCTCTGTAGTTGGCTTCCCTGCTCTGATACCTGTGAGCTCTGTGACACTCAGACACTGCTGATCCTTCTGTGACCCCATAGGACCTGAGACCACACTGTCCCCACAAGGGCTCCACCCCCACTTCACTTCTGGAGTGATGTCCCTCAGTGGAGCAGATTTCTAAAATTTTGGATTTTGTGCTCCACTGTTCCAGTGTTTGCTGGGAGCTGGCTCCTTCCCCCACGGTCTATCTTCCTGTTGCTTTGGATTCGCTTCTCCATATGTCCTACATTACACTTATGATTTTCTGTTTCTAGAATTGCTGTTCTTCTTCTCTTCTATCTCCTCTTGTGTTTGTAGGTGTTTGGAATGATTTTATAACTATCTTATTTAAAAAAGATTTTATTTATTTATTTGACAGACAGAGATCACAAGTATGCAGAGAGGCAGGCAGAAAAGAGGGGGGAAGCAGGCCCCCTGCTGAGCAGAAAGCCCAATGCAGGGCTCGATCCCAGGACCCTGAGATCACGTCCTGAGTCAAAGGCAGAGGCCCAACCCACTGCACCACCCAGGCGCCCCGTTTTATAACTATCTTGCTGAGCTCCTGTGACCTGTAGTCATCTCAGTCTGCTACTCCTCTGCCATATTGATTCCTCTCTTTTTCACATAAATTTTCTGTCCCCCCTTCTCTCTTTTTCTTCTTCTGGGACTCTTATAATATGCATGTTATCATGTTTGATGAAGTCACTGAGTTCCCTAAGTCTATTCTCATACTGAGTAATTTTCCTTTCCTTTTTTTACTCAACTTCATTACTTTTCATTACTTTTTCTTCTAGGTGTTTAATTCACTCCTCTGATTCTTGAAGCCTGCTGTTCATTGCATCAGACCTGTTTCCCATCTCATTTATTGCATTCTTCATCTCTGATGATTTTTTCTTAAGGGAGATCTTAAGGTTCTCACTGATGTCTTCTATTTTTTTCCTCAAGCCCAGCTAGTATTTATATGATTGTTGCTTTAAATTCTCAATTAAGCATGTTACTTTTATCTGTTTCACTTAGATCTCTGGCTGTGTTCTTGTTCTTGTTCTATCTTATTCTTCCATTTGGGATAAATTCCCCTATTTTTACATTTTGTCTATGTCTCTGCTTTCTCTGTTAAAAAAGTCAGTTATGATTGTTAAAATGTCTATACTGCCTAAAGCAATCTATACTTTTAATGCCATTCCTATCAAAATTCCACCAGTATTTTTCAAAGAGCAGGAAAAAACAATTCTAAAATTTGTATGGAATCAGAGAGACCATGAATTGCTAAGGAAATGTTGAAAAAGAAAAAACAAAACTGGCGGCATCACATTGCCTGATTTCAAGCTTTACTACAAAGCTGTGATCACTAAGACAGCATGGTACTGGCACAAAAACAGACACATAGACCAGTGGAACAGAGTAGACAGCCCAAATATGGGCCCTCTACTCTATGGTCAAATAATCTTCAACAAAGCAGGAAAAATTATCCAGTGGAAAAAAGAGAGTCTCTTCAATAAATGCTGCTGGGAAAATTGGACAGCTATATGTAGAAGAATGAAACTCGACCATTCTCTTACACCATACACAAAGATAAACTCAAAATGGATAAAAGACCTCAACATGAGACAGGAATCCATCAGAAACCTAGAGGAGAATATAGGCAGTAACCTCTTCGATATCAGCCACAGCAACTTCTTTCAAGATACGTCTCCAAAGGCAAAGGAAACAAAAGCAAAAATGAACTTTTGGGACTTCATCAAAATCAAAAGCTTCTGCACAGCAAAGGAAACAGTCAACAAAACAAAGAGGCAACCCACAGAATGGGAGAAGATATTTGCAAATGACAGTACAGACAAAAAGTTGATATCCAGGATCTATAAAGAACTCCTCAAACTCAACACACACAAAACAGACAATCATATTAAAAAAATGGGCCGAAGATATGAACAGACATTTCTCCAATCAAAGATGTAAATTTAAGAGCTAAAACTATAAAAACATAGGCGTAGATCTTCATGACCTCAGGTCAGGCAATATTTTCTTAAATATGACATCAAAAGTATAAGCAACAAAAGAAAAAGTTAACTGGCCATCAAAATTAAAAGCTCATGTGCTGCAAAAGACACTATGTTAAGAAAATGAAAAGACAACCCAAGAATGGGAGAAAATATTTACAAATCATCTATCTCATACGGGACTTGTATCTAGGATATATAAAGAACACTTACAACAACAATAACAAATAACAAATAACCCAGTTTAAAAATGGGGAAAGGATGTGGGGTGCCTGGGTGGCTCAGTGAGTTAAAGCCTATGCCTTTGGCTCAGGTCATGATCCCAGGGTCCTGGGATTGAGCTCTGCACCGGGCTCTCTGCTCAGCAGGGAGCTTGCTTCCCCCTTTCTCTCTGTGCCTACCTCTCTGCCTACTTGTGATTTCTGTCGAATCAATAAATAAAATCTTTAAAAAAAAATAAAAATAAAAAAAGGGAAAGGATCTGAATGATTTAGGCACTCTGGAAAACAGTTTTTCAGTTTCTGATAGAGTTAAATCTACCCTTAACAATGTGACCCAGCTATCCCACTCCTTTGTATTTATTCTAGAGAAATAAAAGCATGTATTCAGATGAAATGCTGCATATCAATGTTTGGAGAAGTTCTATTCAAAATTGTCAAAAACAGGAAACAGCTCAAATGTCTTTCAATAGATGCACAAACTGGTACATCCATGTAATAGAACACTATTCAACAATAAAAAGAGACAAACCATTGTAACATGCAACAACTTGATGAATTTCAAAGGAATTATGTAGAGTGAAAGAAGCCAGTCTCAAAAGGTTATTCTGTATGATTCTATTTATATGACATCAAAAAGAGGAAAAGGATGGAGAGAGGTTCTGACTACACATGGATAGCATGATAGGAATCTACAGTTACGTTAAAATTTACAGAACTTTACAACCCCCCCCCAAAGTCTATTTTACTATATGTCCATTTAAAAAAAATTAAGCAGATATATACAGGAATTGAAACTGACCAACAGCCAGAAGAGAAATACAACCCAAAGTTCCTGCAGAGGGTTACATAGGTAAAGTGAGCTAATCCCATAGAACCCCAAACTTAAGATATTATAGAAGTCACTAGCCAAGAGAGAGGCTAAAAATAGGGTGAAAGTCTTTTGATACTCTAGATCCCCTACTCCTTTTCATCAGAATGTTTTATATGTCTTATATTTCAGGGGAATTTTTAGGGAACAATTAGAGAATTAAAGAGAGCTCTTGGACAATTCAAAGATGATTAAAATTAAAAATTCAATATATAGACTGGAAGTTTAAATCAAAGCTTTCCATAATATGAGAAATAAAAGGAGAAAAAAATAGGAGAGGAATTTTTAAAAATAGATCAATCTAGATTTAGAAACTATCACAGACAATGCAAGAAAAATTTCCAAAACCAAAGACAATGAGTTGGCAACTTGAAACGGCCCCCAGAGAGACCAGCACAATAAATGAAATGATACTTGCTCCAAGACAGAGCATTTCTGAAATTTCAGAAATCTAAGGATCCAATAAAAATTCTAAGAAAAATGGGTCACATGCACAGAAAGTGGAGTCTAATGGCATCAGACTTCTTACAAGCACCACCAGCTTCCATTATCACTGGTGAGAAGTCTGCTGTCAGTCTAAATACTACTGTTTCATTTCATCTGTCTTTTATCCTTGGGTACTTTTAAGATCTTAAAGATCTCTTTATATTTGATCACCTGCTTTTTCACCATGACGGATCTCAAGAATAGGGCTTTTTTTTTTTTTTTAATTTATCCCATTTGGTATTTATTACGATTCTTGAATGTGAACTTTCATGTTTTTCATGAATTCTAGAAAATCTTCCTTCATTCTATTCTTTTTATCTATATATTATTCCATTGCAGCCCATCTTAGACAGTCTTACCCCTATCCTTTATGTCTTTTCACCTTTCTTCATCTTGTTTACTCTGTTTCTCTGTTCACCAGTTCTCCATTCAGATTTTTCTAACCCATTCAACTCAGTTTTTTATTCTAAAAAAAGATTTTATTTATAGCGGGTACCTGGGTGGCTCAGTGGGTCAAATCCTCTGCCTTCGGCTCAGGTCATGATCTCAGGGTCCTGGGATCGAGTCCCACTTTGGGCTCTCTGCTCAGCAGGGAGCCTGCTTCCCCTTCTCTCTCTCTGCCTGCCTCTCTGCCTACTTGTGATCTCTCTCTGTCAAATAAATAAATAAAATCTAAAAAAATAAAAAATTCAAAAAACTAAAAAGATTTTATTTATTTATTTGACAGAGAGAGAGTGGTCACAAGTAGGCAGAGAGGCAGGCAGAGAGAGAGGCGGAAGCAGGCTCCCTGCTGAGCAGAGAGCCCGAGGAGGGGCTTGATCCCAAGACCCTGGGTTTATGACCTGAACCGAAGGCAGAGGCTTTAACCCACTGAGCCACCCGGGCGCCCCTATATTTTCATTTTTAAAAGTCCTATTCGAATTTTATTCAAATCTGCCTGATCTTTTCCCATGCTTATGATTTTGTTGCCTTCTTTTAGTTCTTTAAACATGAAAGCATATTTTTTTTTTAAAGATTTTATTTATTTATTTATTTGACAGAGAGAGATCATAAGCAGGCAGAGAGGCAGGCAGAGAGAGAGGAGGAAGCAGGCTCCCTGCTGAGCAGAGAGCCCGATGCGGGGCTCGATCCCAGGACCCTGAGATCATGACCTGAGCCGAAGGCAGAGGCTTAACCCACTGAGCCACCCAGGCGCCCCAACATGAAAGCATATTTATTTCATATTGTATATCTTATAATTTATAGTATCTGAAGTCTTTGGGGACCTAACTTCTACTCTTTATTGTTTCTGTTAATCCTTATTCATGATGACATGGTTGCTTATAGTTTTCTTTTTTTGTATTTATTTATTTATTTGCTTGTGTTTTTCTTGATTTTTCTTATCAGCTTGTGTTCATCGGGAATTTTCTATGGGAATTCCATGAAGCCTGTGTTGGGCGTATAAACAGAGAAGATCTGTTTTCTCCTTCAAGGCACCTGAAGACACTCCCAACCCAAAACCACTTTACATTAATTTCTTGGCTTTGGGGTTCTGAACCATGCAAGCGCTGTAAGTTAAACCTCATGAGGGCTGACCTGACATTGTAAGTTATCAAGGGAGGTTTCATTTTCTGGCTCCACCCAGAGCCCAGGTTGAGAAAAATATGTCTCGTTGTCAGATCATTTCTTTAATTGTGTAGATATTTATGTAGATCAGTGCCACCATGACCACATAGAAGTTTAACCCTGTGGAATTTATCATCTTATGTGGGGTCCCCATTCAAACACTTCATCATCCATAGGCCAAGGCCTTTGCATGTGTATAACAGGTATATTCTAAGTCTCTAGGGGACTAGAAATTATCAAACAACCTTAGATGGCCAGTTCATAGTAAAAGAATTCCAGAATATCTAGTCTGTCATATTGCTGAAAATGAAAGTAATCAGCCCTTCTTTTCACTTTCTCCAGCTTTCAAGTGCAGGAGTGCCAAGTGAGTCTGAGTGGGACAAAATCATCTCCTTAGACAGGAAAGTACAATTTGATATTTGGGTCAGGAAAGGTGATTTGAGCCCCAATCTTTATCTAATTAAACTACTGTTTCTTGTAACCAAGAAACATTTATCTGAAGTTCAACAATTTCTACCCTTTCATTTTGTGGTATTTTTCACACTACATCAAGCAAAATTAAATACATGGGCTTTAATTTTTAAATAGCATGCACAAAATGACCCAAGTTAATGAACATATGTCTCTCTTTCTACTCTTGTACTTGTGCATAGGCAGGCAGTGTGGAATTAAAGGATCTCTCAATAAAGAGTATGTAGACTCTAGTATAAAGATACATACTTTATTTAAAAACAAATGAAGTTATTTATCTTTTTAAAAAGTCTCCTGATATACAGATGGCAAACAGATACACACAAAGATGCTCAACATCACTAATCATCCAAGAAATGTAAATCAAAACCACAATGAGATATCACCTCACACCTATTAGAATGGTTATTATAAAAAAAAAAAAAAAAAAAAAAAAAAAACAAGAAATAACAAGTGTTGGCAAAGATGTGGAGAAAAGGGAACCCTTATACACTGTTGATGGAATGTAAAATGGTGCAGCCACTATGGAAAACAGTATGGAGGTTCCTCAAAAAATTAAAAAAACTATATGATCCAGCAATTTCATTTCTGGGTACTTGTCCAAAGAAAATTAAAAATTAAAACACTAATTCAGAAAGATATCTGTACCACCACCACCATCCTGCCATGTTCATTGCTGCACTATTTACAACAGCCAAGATATGAAAACAACTTCAATGTCCAACAATGGATGAAAGAATAAAGATATTGTGTGTACATACACATACACACACACACACACACACATGCACACGCACACATGCACACACTATGGAATACTATGTAGCCATAAAAAGGAATGAAATCTTGCCACTTTAACTACATTGATGGACCTTGAAGGCATTATACTAAGTAAAATAAGTCAGACAGTGAAAGGCAAGTATCAGATGATCTTACTTATAGGTGGAATCTAAAAAAACAAACTAACTAACTAACAAACCAAAACAAAAAAAAAAGATACACAGAAAACAGACCGGTGGTTGGCAGAGGTAGGGGTGAAATGTGGGTGACATGGGTGAATGGGGTCAAAAGAAACAAATTTCTACTTAGGAAATAAATACATCATGGGGAAGTATTGTGCATCTTTGTAGTTGCTAAGGGAATAAGTCTTAAATTCCTCATCCCAAGAAAATACATTTTGTAACCATGTCTGCAGACAGATACCAACTAGACTCCTATACAAATATTGAAACACAATGTTGCACATCTGACACTAATATTGTGTTATATGTCAATTACACCTGCAAAAAAGTAAAAAAAAAAAAAATCAGAAGTCTCCAGTTCAAATGATCATTTGAACATATGCATCTACTTTTACTCTGAAAACCTTACTAAAATTACAGCCAGGTTATTTTCTCAAAAAAAAAAAAAAAAAAAAAAAAGGAGAAGAAGCTATAAACCAGCAAGAAGAGGAAGAAGATGAGAACTAACAGTAACAACAACCTCTGGGGAGTTGGAAAGCAGGCAGATGAATGACTCATCAGACACAAGAATGCCAAAGCCTGAACTGAGAACCAACTTCATCTATACCACACTGCCTCCAACATCCTTCCATCCGGGCAAAGCCCATCCACTCTCCAAGGGCCTCTTCCCTTTGGACATCATCAATATTTCAGCCCATCCTCTGTTCACTCTAAAATCCTTCCTTTGTGATCCAGATAATAATAATAATAATAATAATAATAATAATAATAATAATAATAATAATAGCAGCAGCCACAACCACCCACCATGTAGGGAACACCAACAAAGTGGCATTTGGTGGTTCTCAAATTATTTCTTATGGTCCAGCATTTTTTCCCCGGTTTGGGTGTAAATTTCTTTAGAGGCAAATTTCTATTTTATCCAGCTCTAAAATTTCTTCGCAACACCAGACTCCAGATAGGTAGTCAATGAGTATGTAAGTTGGATCAATTCACAGACGACAACCCATGATGTTCGTTAGTGCTGGTGAGCCAATGTCCAGGTGGCCACCCAAAATAAAGGGAGCGTGCCTCGTTTCCATTTTAGGTCTTGCCATCCCCAAGCCTGCCAGCTGTCCTCAAGGGCAGCAGGTGGCATATCAGAGATGCATCTATCCATCCCCCGCAGGGTGACCTGCCTAGTTTAGCAATCTGACGTCTACATAGCAATAAACCCCATGCTGAGTAGGCAACAGATGAAAAAAAATTAAGAAGATGTCTTTTATGGCACTTCATTATAATGGCTTTATTGCCAAAAGCCATATTAGCAGAAGATGGAAGATTCAATTTATAGAATCTCCTGAAAGTCTGTCTGTTCAACAGCAGCCTGTTAAGCCCAGGAAGAGATCGGTGCCTGTGGAAAATGTATGTGAAGGACGACCCCACCATGCTACTTGCTCTGCCAAGTGAAAGAATTCACATTCTTTTCTTTTTCAAGCCAAAAGGGGGCAAAACGAACCAAACGAATTAGTGCTTCTTGCTCTGAACTTCGGAGTCAGATTGGAACATTGAGAATTAGGGCCACCCCGCTCCCTTTGATGATCCAAAAGTCACTTAAGACAATTCAGAGAAATGCCAGAAAAACTTCCTTCATTTTGCAACAACAAAAGCAGATGGAAAACTGCTAAAATGGCTCAAGTATGTGGCACTTTTATAACATTTATGTGGCTCTTGAAAAAAATCAGCTTTAATTGACTTTTTGCTTCCCATGTCCTAGTTCTGTCAAAACCTCTTCTGGCTTTTTAGGGATTTAAATCAGCGAACACACCATTCTGAATACCCCTTTAATTACTACAATTCAGAAGCGATGTACTCCTCAGGTCCCTGCCAAAAAGGCAAGGGAGGAAGGCAGCAGAAGGAAAAATGATAAATAATATTTTTTTTCTAGGACGGCATTGAAAGGCAAACAAGAATTACACTGGCAATAAATTTCATCAGGTGGCCTGGCAGAGCCTCTAGCTCCTCATGTGACCTGGAGAATTCCATTAAACCTCTTCATTTCATATCATCTCCATACGAAGAACAAGGAAGCTAATATTCTTCTGCCTCAAATACCAAATATCGGAGCCAAAGGAGGCCTTGATACAGATCTTATTACCTGCCTTGTTTTATACATGAGGTCTCTTTGAAAGACATGTTGTGAAAATAAATGCAATGGGGACAGTTCTCTAATTCATATAGGTGTAAGTAATGGCTTTAAAATGGGGGTAAGTAATGGGTTTAAAAATTTAAAAAGACATAAAAAAGCTTTCATCTTCTTTATGGACAAATTTGGCCTTGGTTTAACATTCTAGTTCTGTCCCCCTGGAAACCAGATCAAGATGGAGCATCAGCTTGTCCCCAGACTGTCACTGGGTGGGGGGGAGGGGAGGCAAAGAGAAGAGGTCCCCAGAATGAGTAAATAGTGGGTCTGTCTAGACCTAAGTAAATCCCCAAGAGAGGGGCTTGATAGAACAAAGTCACCACACAATTTTTTAAAAGTGTGGGTATATTTCATACGATTTCAGGCATATGTGGAATTTAACAAATGAGCAAAGGGGGAAAAAGGGAGAGAGAGGCAAATCAACAAACTCTTAACTGTAGAGAACAAACTGATGGTTACCAGAGGGGGGCCGGGGTTGGGTGAAACAGGTGATGGGGATTAAGGAGTGCAAGGTGATGTACGGAAGTGTTGAATCATTATATTACATATCTGGAACTTAGATAATGCTATATGTTAATTAAAAGAAATTAAAATAAGTTGAAAAAATAAAGAATGGTTATATTTTAGTCACTTTCTCATTATTTTTCCTCTTTTTTAATCTTTTTATTATAAGTACATTTAAAAAAAACAAAAACAGGGGCGCCTGGGTGGCTAAGTGGGTTAAAGCCTCTGCCTTCGGCTCAGGTCATGATCCCAGGGTCCTGGGATCCAGCCCCGCATCGGGCTCTCTGCTCAGTGGGGAGCCTGCTTCCTCCTCTCTCTCTGCCTGCCTCTCTGCCTACTTGTGATCTCTGTCTGTCAAATAAATAAATAAAATCTTTTAAAAAAACAAAAAAAAAAACAAAACACCTTGTAACCACCACCAAGGTCAAAGCATAGAAATTTACCAGCAACCCCAGAAATCCTTCCCTGTGTCTTGTCCCAGTGTCAACCCCCTCCTACTTTCCTAGAGGATTCAACATCTGGGCTCTTTGCAGTACCCACCTTTTGCCACCATTTATTTATTTGTTTTTTATTTTTTGGTGATGTTCTCAACCGTACTAAGTATGCATCTTGTCTTGCCCTTGTAAAGAAAGCAGTATGTTTTTAGGTCTCTCTTGACTTTACAGGTCCTTCTCCGTTCTTTTCTTTCCAAGACAATGTATCTATAGAAAAACCAGGGGCATTTGACCTGTAGCAGCCTCATAGACTAGTTTTGCTGATACTCTTGGTGTAATGCAACATGTTCCTCTGTATTTCTTGCAAATTGGCAGCTGTGTCTAGACTTGGGTTCAATCCCTTTGGTAATACCATTGACGGCATTGAGGTCTTTCACTAAGAGACACACAAAGTATAATGATCTGTCTTTTTGTGATGTGAGCAGCTGTCAATGCACAATGCTTAAATCTGTTAGAACGGTGATATTCCAATCCTGTAATTTTTAAAAAATGTTTTTAAAGATTTATTTATGCGAGAGAGAGAGCACATGCACACACGAGTTGGGGGAGGGGCGGAGGGAGAGAATCTTCAAGCAGACTCCCCACTGAACACACAGCCTAATGCAGGCCTCCATCCCACAATCCGTGAGATCGTGACCTGAGCCGAAACCAAGTCAGAGGCTCAACTGACTGAGCCACTCAGGCACCCCGTCATTTCTTTTTTATTTACTAGTTGGAATATTTCTAGAAACAGATGCACCCCTTCTTTTACACTTTGGTTGCCGCTGGCCCAGTCACCTAGAAAAGGCAGGATAAATCCTTGAATCTTTCCCTTTATCCATGTCAAGATAACATATTGGATCCTTATCAGCCTCTGAAGGTGACCAATTGGATTTTGATTTTAAAAATCATTATACACTCATGGATTCAGACTTATTTTGATACATTTTGGTCAATGAAAAATATTTCCCTTATTATAGCTCAAATGATTTCCAATTTGACTGATAAAAGTCTTTGCAGGGTGCCTGGCTGGCTCAGTCAGTTAAGCATCTGCCTCTGGCTCAGGTCATAATCCCAGAGTCCTGGGATCAAGTCCTACCACCAGGCTCCCTGCTCAGTGGGGAGTGCGCTTCTCCTTCTGTCCCTCCCCACCCCCGCTCATTCTCTCTCTCTCTCTCTCTCTCTCTCTCTCTCTCTCAAATAAATAAGCAAAATTTTTCTTATATAAAATTTTCTTTTTAAAAAGTCTTTGCAAATTAGCCCAAGTCCCCACTGGAGACACCCACCACTAGGCCTTTTTTCATTAGTCTGAACCAGAAACAGACACACACCCTACACGTATGCACACGTATACAGTATTTAAAAAAAAAAAAAACAGCTTATGAATTCACACTGGAACTTCTCATTTAAACTCAAGACTACTATTATTTTTTAACATAAGTTCTTCTATTTCCATCTATGTCTCCTTTCTTCTATACTGGGAATGCTGGTTCTCTAAAACCCAAGAGAGGATAGAATTAGATTATCTCAAAATTATTCATTTACTTCATCCCATGTTATACACATACTAGTCTCAGATTAACAATAATACCAACAACAACAACCTAATTACTAAGAACAGTTTAAAAAAAAAGTTGCATAAAAAGTTCTAACGAAACTGGTTTTAGGGTGGGGGATGGGGTAAATGGGTGATGGGGATGAAGGAGGGCACCTGTGATGAGCCCTTGGTGTTGCATGTAAGTGATGAATCCCTGAATTCTGAAACTGAGGTTATGCTGTATGTTGGCTAACTAGAGTTTGAATAAAAAACTGAAACAAATAAAAAACTGGTTTTATTAAAAAACCAGTGTGTGTATTTTCATGCACTTAATTTCTATATTTGCTTCAGTTCTCCTATAAGAGGCTCACATTTATTTGTTCCTTGATGTCTTAATTCCATTACCTGCATAAAAGGGGGATATTGTTAAAATATTTAAAAGATATAGTTTTTATGTCCTTGTGGTCATATTTTGCCAAGTAAGCAAAGCAAAGATTCAATGGCTCAGGTAAGGAACCAGCAGCATAGTCGAAAACAGATGGGTCCCTGTTCTGCTTTCCATCTCAATTGGCTTTTTGGAGGCCACAGAAAAACCAACACCCTGAAGGCTGAGCTTGCTTTCTTGCTTTTTTTTTAAGATTTTATTTACTTATTTGAGAGGGGCTGGGGAGAAGAGCACAGACAGAGGGACAAGCAGACTCCGTGCTGAGCGGGGAACCCAACACAGGGCTCTATCACAAGACCCCGAGATTATGACCTGAGCGGAAATCAGGAGTCAGATGCTCAAGTGACCGATTCACCCAGGCGCTCCTGAAGGCTGAGTTTTCTTGAAAAAGAAAGGCCTTGTCCCATCTCTAACTCCAACATCCCTCTGTAAATACACACATTCCAAGCTGGGAGGCCTTGCCTTCCTGAAGCAGAGAACACTTGATCTGTGGCACAAGGGAGATGCCCCCTGGATGGGAAAGCCTGGGTGGGAGAGACAATCAGAAGGACCCATCTTGATCTGGGTTCCTGCAAAAGCAGATCCTGGGCTGGGTTCATTCATGATCATGGGTGGCAGATGTGCAGATACAGGAGGAATGAAATGGAAGGTCAATTCGGGGGGGGCGGTGTTTGGACACTAGTTTCTCTCTCGCACACGGGCGACTCAATCCCACGGGACCAACAGAGGTGCTTGAAGACACCCACTGGGAGCCACCACCCCTGCCCTCACCCCCACCCCAGGGAAGAAAGGAGCAGCCTTTAGCATCAGTGCCTGTCCCCCACCAGTTAAGGGCTTCTCTGGGGATACCGTCTCCCCCACACTCCCAAGATGCTCCCACAGGAGTGCAGGATGTGTTACCACCCCCACCCCCGGCATCCCGCATCCCAGGATCAGAGGCCTCGAGGAGGGAATGGGGAGCTGCAGACAGGGGCAGATAGCTTTCACTTGGACAGAACCAGTGGCTGCTCCAGCAGTGTCCCCAAGCGACAAATGCCCAGGCAGTCCCCAGTACAGGAGCCAATGAAACCCTCAGCACAGCACAAGGAAAACACCTCATCACAGGTCCTCCATTTCGTTCCCGTGTGATGGATCACAGTCAGAGTCTGTCCGATACCGGATTCCTAATGCATTTCACGTACAATAAAGGATGTGGAAAGTGCGACACAGATGTAAAAGGACATCTTAAGAATCACCTTTACAGAGAGCAAAGCTGGCCCCGTTCTGATGGGAGATCCACTCCTCCCATGTCCTGCGTGGTCTTCACATTTGCTCCGGAGTCCTCTCTAGCTCGAGCACCTGGTAAGCTCTGACACAGACCAGGGGCAGCTGCTCCCGGACCTTGCCAAGCAGCTGAACAGTGAAATTTCTGGTTCATCAAGAATCAGGGAGACCCAGGAGGGGCTCCCCCAGGCTCCTGCATCACATAGAAACCAGCAGTGGAACGCCCTCTTCTGATAGGCAGCCTGCCTCCCCCTCCAGAGCTGTTCAGGAGCCACTTTTTCCAGTATCCCTGAATCAACAACATCGTAACTGAATCTCTATAGCTTAATGGAAGTTTTAATATCCTTTCATCCTTTAATATCCGCTTCGACCAGGATAATGTTCTTACAATACTGTCTATCTCACTACTTACCCGAGTATAATGAAAATATGTCTCTCCCTGACTCTAAGTCCTGAAGGTCAGCAGCCATGCCTGAGCCATCTCTGTACCCCCAGGACATAGTTCACAGAATCCCTCAACACATTTTAGTTAAACTGTAAGGGGAGTTCAGTTTAATCCCTCTAGCCTTAGAACTATCTGGAGCATGGTTATCTTTTGGTAACTGTATTTTAAGGTGTTCATTACAGCCCGAGCTGGTGGGGTCCTTGGCTTGTTTGATCATTGCACTAAAGCAGATATGGGGTTCGGGGTCAGGCAGGCTCATGCTAGGTTCCGCATGTAACTGACAAGAGTCTGCATCTACCGGGCACTTAATGGGTGCTAGACTTCACTCTGGGTCTCTTACACAGGTGAGAAAATTGAGAAAGTTAAAGCACTTTCTCAGGGTCCGACAGCTAGGAAGCGGTGGTTTTCTTTCCAGCACATAAAGGATCTTTGGCCATTTCTGCTCCACGGACTGAGAGACATACTTGCCCAAGCACCCTGTGCTCCTCTCTGATACCATCTTGGTTCTTCCCTAAACTTTCGATGGTTTCGCACACTTCCGTTTCCACCACAGATCCTGTCTCCTCTCTGAGAAATCAGAGCCATGAAAGAATAACTATGGTTCCCGCTAACTGGGTCGTGCATCAGTCCTACTGTCCCCCACCCACCCCGCCCCAAAGGATGGCTCCTCCTGGGCGGGTGTGGAGTTTTCCTGGGCATTAACAACTGCTCCTGAAGGCGCACCATGTGCAGACCACGTCCAAGACACTCTATGCTCCAGGAGCTTGGAAAGACGCCCTACGCCCATGAACACACAAATACCACAAGATCTGCATATAAGACATGCCAACAGCACGCCAGCAGAGCTCAGCAAAGGGAGAGAGCACTGCAAGTTGAGTGGGAAGGCTTCCTAGATAACATTTAGACAGATGGCAAAGAGAGGAGACGACATCTCGAGCAGGAAGTCCAACTTCACAAAAGGCACAGAAGTGGGAACACAACTGTTGTCCTTCTGATTCTAAGCTTGGTGACTCCTTCAGGGGTGAGGAGAGGAACTGCTGGCCAAGACCGCCACTAACGCTCAGGAAGGGGGTGGGGGGTGTGGAAACTTGACAGTAGCTTAGATCAGGGTTGGCAAACTCAGGCTGGTTTTGTGAATGCAGTTTTGTTGGACAGCCACGCACCATCGTTTACAGTAGCCGGTGGCTGCTTTTCCCACCCCTGCAAGTGCTGCGCTGAGTGGTGTGGGAGACCAGAAGGCTCACAAAGCCTAAGCTATTTACTGTCAGGCCCTTTAAAGAACAAGTTTGCTGAGCTCCCCCACCAACCATCCACAAGGAAAGCTAGCAAACCCAACAGAATGGTACTACAGGTGTACTATACTCAAAAACATTTCTCTAAAAATTTAAAGAAATCCAAGACACCCAAGTTTATTGTGTTCTCCAAAAAAGGCTATCAAAGGGGTGCTTTGGCGGCTCAGTCAAGTTAATTGTCTGCCTACGGCTCAGGTCATGATCCCCAGGTCCTGAGATCAAGCCCTGCGGAGAGGTTTCCCTCTCAGTAGGGAGTCTGCTTCTCCCTCTCCCTCTGCTTGTGCTCTCTCCCTCTCTCTCTCTCTCAAATAAATAAATAAAATCTTTATTTAAAGAAAGGTTTTCAGGGGTGCCTCGGTGGCTCAGTGGGTTAAGCCTCTGCTTTGGCTCAGGTCATGATCTCAGGGTCCTGGGATCAAGCCCTGCATTGGGCTCCCTGCTCAGCAGGGGGCCTGCTTCCCTCTCCCCCTCTGTCTGCTGCTCTGCCTCCTCATGCTCTCTATCTCTGTCAAATAAATAAGTAAATAAAATCTTTACCCAAAAAAAAAAAAAAGGTTATCAAAGAAGATAATCCAAAAAACCTGATATTACAGGTTCAAATGTAACTAATCCCCATAGGTTTTGAAATATCCCAGAGCACACTTTAATCCAAACAAACCTGTGGTTGTAGGACAGAGAATCTGGCATCTTAATAACCAAATTCTCTCATTCATTCATCCCAATAAATACAAAAATTCAGAGGTCACCTGAATTTGTATGCTCTTCACTAAGCATATTTTAAATGAAAGAAAACAGGGACGCCTGCCAGGCTTGGTTGGTTGGTAGAGCATGCAACTCTTGATCTCAGAGTTGTGAGTTCGAGCCCCACACTGGGTGTGGAGCCCACTTAAAATAAAATAATTAATAAATACAGGAAACACATGCTTCACAGATGTGAAGTAATTTTAGTAAAAATTCAGTTTAAAAATATGTTTTATAAGGGTAACAATTACATTAAAAAGCCTTAAAACCAAGCTCATCTTACCAAAAGTGTCCCTGAATAAAATAATTCCCCATCTCCCTAAATGATGATTATAGGAGCATGTGGGTGTTTGTGCATGCTTAGGGATTTATAAGAACGGGGGAAGCCATGGTGGGCATAGGTATGAAAGACACAGCAGAAAAAGCCATGCCCTAAATACACAGCCTCAGTTGGCCAGGAATGAGTCACATGTCCACATGCAGGGCACGGAAGCACCGTAGGCACTCAGCTTCTCCAGGGAAGGAATCCCGCCAGGTGATCTCTAGGGCTTCCCCATTTTGAGATTCGCAAAAAGGAACCATCTCCAAATATATTTCAGAGCAAGGGAAAATTGATTAATTGAATGAACATAAACAAAAGCAATCCTTCTACAGCCTTCTGGTATTTTCTGGTGACAGGATTTAAATAGACTCACTACCCTTGAAAGAGTAACATGACTTCATGTCTGACCTAATATTATCGAGTCTTCCAAGAACCTTAATGTGGTAGGACCCTCCCAGATCAGAACAAGAACCAGGGAGCGAGAGCAAGGAATAAACACAGAAGTCCCGGGAGAAGAGTAACATGGTTAAGAAAAAGCCTGTGGCCTCACGCAGCTGTGTGCTCATCCACTAACGTGCTCACTTTTAAGGGTATGGCACAGAAGTAAAGAAACTGCACGCCTACATTCCCTCCTTGGCACTCATCAACAGTGGTAATGAAGGCTGCCCTCCAGGGAAAATTAGAATGAGGTTTGGAAAATGGCACCAAGCACATAATAAAAGAATAGGAAACATGTTACAGAAAAGCTCGATGCTACCAAAGGAGCAAAGATAATAAAAGGAGGATGAGAGAAAAGACTGTTTCTTTCATAACGGTCTCCTAACCGAGGAAAATAGGGTGCACAGATTCAAAGACCGATATACACTAGCGAGCCAGGGGGCCGGCGGTGGGGTGTGAGGAAGGCGACAGACCCAGGGGACATTCAGAACTAGAAAGCTAGGGAGCAAGTATATCAGGGGTTACGAAGCAGGGCCAGGCGTCAGATTCAGGGACTGTCAGATAGAATAGTTTGGAGCTCAGAGACTTGGCTGGGGACGCTACTCAGTAAGGGGTTGGCATCTAAGTGGGAGTGTGAGGTCACCAGGAGGGGGGCCAGGCTCTGGGGCAGGGGGCATGCTGGGGAAGCCACAGGAGCTAAATGCTGCTGGAAAGCTGGTAAGGAGCAGCCAGAATTAATGACTGGAATCATCTGTGGCCAAAGGAAGAGCTGTTCAGACGCCAGACAGGCCTGGGTGG
The DNA here is from genome assembly GCF_002288905.1 of Enhydra lutris kenyoni. Classification (NCBI taxonomy): domain Eukaryota; kingdom Metazoa; phylum Chordata; class Mammalia; order Carnivora; family Mustelidae; genus Enhydra; species Enhydra lutris. The sequence continues at coordinate 3,869,776 of NW_019154169.1, forward strand.
GGGGAGAGGACAGGAAGCAAAGAGGACATAGAACAATGTATACAGACAAACTCTTTCTAGAATGTGATTGTGAAAAAGAGCGGGGTAGCCTCCTTTATTATTATTATTATTTTTAAAGATTTTACTTATTTGACAGAGAGCACAAGGGAGTACAAGCAGGGGGAGTGGCAGGCAGAGGGAGAAGCAGGCTCCTCACAGAGCAAGGAGCTCAATGTGGGACTTGACCCCAGGACCCTGGGATCATGACATGAGCTGAAGGCAGACGCTCAACCAACTGAGCCACTCAGGTGTCTCAGGGTAGCTGTCTTTAAAAATCCAGACAGACCCAAGCCAGCTAAACAATAAAGAAAGTATCCAGCTTAAAGAAAAAAGTAGAATCTACCAGAAGGAAGGAACGAAGGAAGGGAAAGAAGGGAAAAAGAAGATGATTTACGGCAATAATTTCCCAATGCTGAGGATCCACCAGTGGGCTGAAACCTGAATTAATTGGCCAGGATCTTAAAAATTAAATAGACTGGAAAGAATACAACAGAACAAAATAGAAAATATCGGGCGCCTAGGTGGCTCAGTGGATTAAGCCACTGCCTTTGGCTCAGGTCATGATCCCAGGGTCCTCAAAGATAGATCTAAGAGGTCTGGGCACATAACTGTTTTATACCCAAACTAACTATCTCCCTGCTTCACAGAGTCAAATTCAGCCAATGTTTGTTGGATGGATGACCCAAATGGTCTAAGATTCTAAAAAGGAAAATTTAAAGAATGATAATAATTGACTTTAAGCATATTTAACAAATGTGGTAACAAGTATTTTCTCTGTTCAGAGAGAAAAGAAGTTTTCAATCCCAGCAATCCCAACCCATCTTAGGTAGAAAGTTCTTCATTTTTTTTTTAAATGATTTTATTTATTTATTTGAGAGAGAGAGAGAGAGAGAGAGAGCGAGAGCATGAGAGGAGAGAAATCAGTGGGAGAAGCAGACTCCCCGCCGAGCAGGGAGCCCGATGCGGGACTTGATCCCAGGACTCCAGGATCATGACCCGAGCCGAAGGCAGTCGCTCAACCAACTGAGCCACCCAGGCGCCCCCTAGAAAGTTCTTCTTGAAAGTAGGGTTGATTTTGGAAAGTATAAGTTCTTGGAAAGGTATGTGACATTGTTTTTCTTGGGAATCACTGAAGTATAAACTGCAAACTTCCCTAGATGACTAATTTAACCTTCCATGCTTGCCCTACACCTATATCCTAGAAACCTGTCTACTTCTTCTTTCTCCACTTTCTACTGTCCTATCTCCTTGTCTTTCTTTATAATAAAACTCTTAAGAGTTATCTGTTCTCTTTGTCTTCTGGTTTTCTTCTCTCACTCTATTTTTTTTTTTTTTGTACACAATCTCAACTTAAGATGGGAAGAACTTATTTTCCCTGAACCATTGTTAAGGAGCTGCCAATACGATGTTTCATCACAGTGGAATATGTTAGTGCACATTTCCTACAACTAAGCACATTCTCATATGAAACCACAATGAAAAAAACATCAAAATTTTAAAAATCACACCTCCTACCTCCTGGAAATACTTAAGACAAGCCACTTGTTCATGAAACTAAGACACTAAAATCCTGAAGTGTGTACTACACTCCTGAATGAAAGGCTACCCAAAATGTCACTGCCATGACATACCCACCACAGATGTAAACAAGAAATTAGAGCCACCTACTATGGGAGCAAAATTAATGTTAGAGTTATTCATTATAATACAATCACCTTCACCAGAGGCCAAAATTAAAATAATAATCTAAACACTAATCAGGTCCTTAGTTTTAATTAATTTTCTTTTAACATAATTATCATCATTTAGAAATCTGCGCACATGGGTGCAAATTCATATCAATGAAATTAAAAAGGGCTTTTTGTTTAAAGTGTTTTCCTAACTGTTTAACAAAATGAACACTCAAAATATTTTATGTTTAAAATCTCTGCCAAAAAAGTTAAATTAAATTAAATCAAATCAAATCAAATTAAATCTTTGTTAAGGCTCAAGTTGGGTTTCCCAACTGGAGAAGAACACAGCTCCTGAGAATTAGGGCAAAATGGCTTGTTAAGTGAACTAAGACGGAGGCTGAAATATAAACATCTTTGTGAAGTGTTCATATTCTATCAGCCAAACTGAACTATAGCAAATCATCACATGTCTAAAAAATGTAGAGAAAACTGTGAGCTGCTCATTTTATATCGATTCGACCTTCTGTTCCTCTAATGACCTGATCTAAAATGACCTGGCAGGCTCAGCATCACCGCCGGCTCAGTGTCAGCAAAGGGACCCACTCTGCCCATCACAGACATGACACAAACCCTCAGCTGCCATTCACCAGCAGGGGGCACTGCGCTGGGGTCTTTCTGTAGGCAAAACTGCTCAAAAGCTGAAGATCGAAAACCATGTATTTCAGGAGACTGAAAAATGTGTGTTGCCATCCCAGACAAATAAATTGCCACACAATTGATAAGCATCTCCATGAGTCCTTCAGTGACAATATCCACCAAAGGGTGGTCTGAGGCCCAAGAATATATCTTAGAATGACAAATAAAATGGCACTGTGGGTAAGTCTTAAAGACCAAGTCTTTCTGGAATCCTTCCAGTGAGCAGGGATATTGTAAAAGGCAGTGTACCAAATGCTTTCTCATTAAGATTGCTACAGTTCATAGCTTATTGGGCCTAAATTATTTTTTAAGGAGGCTCAGCTGTAAGCTGGAAAAGGGCCTTAATATGTAAGAAAACAATCCCACTATCAGTATTAAACATAAATTCAACCAAATTAACCCGAGTTGTAGGTCAGATTTATGATTACTAAAATAGAATGACAAGGTTTAGGGAAACTGGTAAGTACTAAAATATAAATATTACTATATGTTTTGTATTAGCAAACGTGTTCTGCAAGAATAATTACTAAACCCTGAAAGTTATAAAAGGGAAAGTTTAAAAATCACATCAAATGACCTGTCATGATCCACCAATATCTTTTCATAAATGTGAGGGCTTGAGCAGAAAACGAGTTTTAAATAATCACTTCTGGGGCACCTGGGTGGCTGAGTGGGTTAGGCCTCTGCCTTTGGCTCAGGTCATGATCTCAAGGTCCTGGAATCGAGCCCCGCATTGAGCTCTCTGCTCAGTGGGGAGCATGCTTCCCCCCTCTTTGCCTGCCTCTCTGCCTACTTGTGAGCTCTCTTTCTGTCAAACAAATAAATAAAATCTTTTTTAAAAATCACTTCTTCAAATCACTCTGTGAAGATATTAAATAGAATGAAATCTTCCCCAAACACGAACTTCTAAAATGGGAACTGCACTTCATAATTTTTTTATCTGGTACCTGATCAGTAAAATAATGTGTTAATATGCTCTCTAAATGTAGGTATATTTTATAAATTATTCATAATATTATACTGATATCTCATGTATATTATAAAGCATAAAAATAAAAATTGGTAGGAGGTAGCATAAAAAGAATAAAAATATAAGCACTAAGATTTTTCTCCCATATTCCAAGTGATCACCATTTCTTGAACTTTCCCTAATACATATATTCCCTGCTCTAACTTGGGGGAAATGGTCCTTAAGTTAGGTATATGAAGACAAAATAAGAATTTTATCACATTTAATATTAAAAAGAACAGAACGGCTAACCTGTAAAGCAGCATTAAATCAATTATTTCCTATCTATTGAATCACTCCCATCAGCACATTTTTTCCCCATCTCAAAAGCTTTTGACCTTATTTTATCCTCTGGTTAATTCCTATTGTTGGGTCCACCGCTCCCAGAATGCAGGAGGAACAATAAAAATGGCCACCAGGCCGTCATCTTCCAGGCTGCCCTCTTCCTTTACCCATGACTCTCCTGCCGGAAGGACATATGCTGAGGACACATCCCATACGTAATCGGATACCTATGCAGGAAACAGGAACATCAGGACGCCCCCTGCCCTCCAAGCACCAAATACCTTACCATATATAGTTGTGAACCCACACCCCAAATACCTTACCTTATATGGTTGTGAATTTATGCCCTCTCTTAACCCAAATAAAAGACCCACTAGACCCCCTCCAGGGCGCGACTTCCCGGACTCTCCTCTCCGGAGTCTCGGAAACTCGCCCGAGGGTATCTTTAATAAATCTTGCCTATCTCGCCTATCTCATCTGTTGCCGTGTGTATCTCACCTGTAAAACCTTACACCTATTTTTCTTTCCCTTTACAGTGAAGCTTCTCACTAAGACTTGTGTTGGACACACTTTCAGGTGATCTCCCCAATAATCTCACCATCTTGAACAGTCCCTCCCTGCAACTATGGGCAGACATGTGACTTGCTTCCAATCAACAATAAATGGTAAAAGGCTATGGGGTATCACTGCATGATTACATCAGACGATGTAAGACTCTATCCTGCTAGCAAACTCACCCAACAGACTCTCTCTCCCTTGCTGTGATGAAATAAGCAGCCATGACAGGAGACCCATAGGGCTCTCTTGCCCAGAAGCTGAAGGCAGCCTCAAGGCCCTGAGGGCAGTCAACAGCCTGCATGAAGTTGGAGCCCCTGGTCCTACAACCACAAGAAAATGAGTTCTGCCAACAACCTGAGTAAATCCAGAAGCAGATTCTTCCCTGGATGAGTAAGAACACAGGTAAGAACACAGTCCAGCCAATCCCCTGTGAGACCCAGCTAATCTGGGCCCAGATTCGTTTGAGAGAACAAGCGTGTTTTCCTTTTACTCGCTAAATTTGTGGTAATTTGGTTCTCTCGGCTCAGCCCAGCTTGTGACAAATGGCTAAACGCACCAAGTATAGAAATATAAAGTGAACAGCCAGACAGAGAGGTACATAAGGAGAGATCTGTATGGGTCCCAAGGATAGGAACTTCAGTCCCCACAGACTTTGGGCTATGCCACCCTCCTGGCATGAGGATTCCCTCACCAACTCAGAAGATTTCTGAACCCCCACTGTTTAAGGTTTTTATAGAGGTTCCACTAGGTAGGCATAATTAAGTCATGGGCCATTGGCAATAAACTCAACCTCCAGCCCTTCCTCCCTCCCCAGAAGTTAGGGAATGGGACAAAAATTTCCAACCTTATTATGCCTTGGTCTTTCAGGTTGCAAAATCCCCACCCTGAAGCCACCCGCAGCCCCTAGTCATCACATTAACATACAAAAGACACTCACCATTCCAGATATTCTAAAGCTCTTAGATGCTCTTGTGTCAAGATCCAGGATCCAAGACCAAATATTAGAACAAAAGATGTTCCTAGCACCCTTATCACTCAGGAAATTACAAGGTTTTAGGGGCTCTGTGCCAGAAACCAGGGAGCAGAGAAAGACATGTATTTCTTATGATATCACACCACAAACAATTATCCCCAGGCCTAATCAAGGAACTCCCAACATTTGCCTGGATGGGTTTCAGAACAGCTGTGAGCCAGTGGTTCTTTTGTACCTTTCATTTCCCCCCCTTTTTGAGTGGGAATGTCTATAGCTCTTATCCTATGCCTATTCTGCTGTTGTTATTTTTTGGGGTGAGGGAGTTGGACAGGCATAGTAACTTGTCTTATTAGTTCTACACGTTGACAACTGAGCGAAAAGCCAGGAGCCTCATCTACAGCTGGACCTGATTTAGATGAGGTTTACCTTCTTGACTTTGAGTAGATACTCCATTGGGATGAATCTCTTAAAGGGTTTGGGAAGGGGTGAATGTAGTTTGTATGCGGAAGGGATTAGACTGGGATAGACAGACTTGTCTATCAAGATCTATTCAAGATCACTTGAAGGTGATCTTCAAAAATCCGTTTCCCTTGGTATTAACACCCTTGTTTAATCCCCTCCCCTGGAGTATGGGCAAGACCTATGACTTGCTTTTAACCAACAGAATATGACAATGGTGACGGGATGTTACTCCCATTATCATGCTACATTATATAAAATACCATCTTGCTAGCAGGCACACTCTTGAACTTCCTCCTTTGTTGAATGTGAGGAAATAAATGGTCATGTTGGAAAATTCAAAGTGGCAAGAAATTGCAAGTATCCTCTATGAGGTGAGGATGTCTTGAGTCAACACCCAGAAAAAAGAAACTAAATCTCTTAGTCCTGCATCGTCAAGAAGGTAAGTGTTACCAACAACCACAAATGGGAAGTGAATTTTTCCCCAGTGGAACCTCCAGATGACAACCCAGTCCTGGCCAACACCTTAAGTACAGCCTTGTGAGACCCTAGCAGAGGGTCTCAGCTAAGCCATGCCTGAACTCCTGACCCATAGAAACTTGAGATAACAAATGTGTGTTGTTTTAGGCACTAAGTTTGTGGTAATAGTTATGCAGGATTAGCAAACCTGTTTCTAATTTTTCAATTTGTTTCTAATCACAATTTACAATTTGTCTCTTCTCATTTTCTATTAAATTCCACTCTGCCTCAGAGATACATGTCATTTGATTTTCATTGTTTTATCTTTGTTAAGATTGTTTTATGACATGAGGTGTGGTACTATTTGGCAAATGTCCCATGTATGCTTAGAAAGCATGTGTATTTTTTTGGTGGTAGATGTAGTGTCTTATGTTTTATATACATCAAATATATCCAGGTGGTTGATGGCATTGATCAATTCTTTTACATGCTTGTTGAGTTTCTGTCTATTCATTGTATAAATTATTGAGAGAAATGTTGACGTCTCCAACTATAACTGTAGATTTCTCCTTTAAATTTAATCAGGTTTTTGCTTCATGTATTTCCAAGGTCTGTTGTTAGGTGCATACATGTTTAAAATAGATATGTCTTCACAGTGACTTGACTCTTTTATCATTATATAATGTCCCTGATTATCGCTGGTAATTTACCTTCCTCTGAAGACAATTTTGATATCAATAGAGCCACTTAAGTTTTCTGTGGTTAGTTTTTGCAAAGTATATCTTTTTCTAATATTTTATTTTTTAATTTACCTACACTTATATTTAGAATGAATTCTTGTAGACAGCAGATAGTTGACTCCTGTTATTTAGTCCAATCTGACAATCTCATTCTTTCAGTTAGTGTGTGCAGATGAATTACATTTAATATAATTATTGATATGTTTGCATTTAGGTCTATGTGACTATCTTTTAAAACAGATAGGAGAAAGAACTGTGTTACAAATAAAAATTACATTTATACTATCTTTTATTTTTACCTACTTATCTTTACTGGAGCTTTTTAGTTCAGCATGTGGATTTAAGTTACTGTCTAGTGTCCTTTCATGTCAGCCTAAAGGATTTTCTTCAGCACTTTTTGCAGGGCATGACTGCTAATGATAAATTCTCCAATTTTGTTTACCTGGCAATGTCTCAATTTCTCCTTTATCTTTGGTAGATAATTTTGGTGCATGTAGAATTCTTGGATGACCACTATTTTGTGTCAGCTCTTTGAATATAACATCTTACTGCCTTCTGGCTCCCACGGTTTCTGATGAGAAATTAGCTTTTAAGGATCTCTTCTTGTACAGATGCAACACTTCTATTGCTTTCAAAATCTCTTTCAAAGATGTCTTTGGATTGCAATTTTATTGCAATCTATCTTTGATTATAATGCATCTGGGTGTGAATTTTTTGAGTTTATCTTATATAAGACTTGTTGAGCTCCTTTAATGTGTAGATTAATGTTTTCCATCAAATTCAGGAAGTTTTATGTAATTATTTCTTTAGATATTTATTTCTGTCCTTTTTCTTTCTTTTTTTTAATCTCACCTATTCCTCTAGGATTCAATTATGCATATGCTTTCTGGTGTTCCACAAGTCTCTAGGGCTCTGTTCATACTTATTTATCCTTTTTTTCTTTCTGTTTACCAGACTAGATAATCTCAATTGACCTCAAGTTCGCTGAGTCTTCTGCTTCCTTAGATGCACTGTTGAGCCCCTCCAGTGAATTTTTAATTTCAGGTATTGTACTTTTCTACCTAAAATTGCTTTTTGTTTTTTTTAATAATTTCTGAGCCTTTGTTTGCTAGTCTCTATTTTATGAGATAATTTGATACTTTAGTTCTTAGACATGGTTCCATTTCATTCAACACTATAAGATAATTGACTTAAAATCTTTGTATACTAAATCCAGCATCTGAGGTTCCTCAGGGACACTTTCTATTGACTACTATTTTTTTCCTGTGTATGGGCCATACATTCTTATTTCTTTGAATTTTTTTTTTTTTGAAACTGGATATTTTGAGTAATATAGTGTGACAAAAACTCTGGACGTCAAATTCTCACCTCACTTCCCAAGATTTGTTGGTGTTGCTGTTGTTTTTTGTCATTTTGTTGGTTAAATGACTTTTCTGAATTGTAAAATAAATACTCATTGTTTTATGTGGGCACTGAAGTGTTTGCTCAGTTAACTTTGTGGTCAACTAATGACAGGACCACTTTCTTTAAATTCTTGAAACCAGTAAGTCTCCTAGTCTCTGCTGAGGGACTCTTTATGCATGTTGAGGCACACCTTCAACACTCAGTAAGGCAAATTATAACTCTGCCTCAGCCTTAACTTCCTGCTTGCAAAGACTCTCAGCATAAACCAAAAACAAAAGCACAGGACCTTCTCAGGTTTTTCCTGAGCATGTGCACATCCCTGGGCATGCACATGGCCTTCTAGTCTCCCAGGAATATGTTGGAGCTTTTCAAAGCCCCCATTAACATATCATTCCCTTGCTCTTCTTTGTATGCCCCTGGCTTTCCTATTATTTGCCCCGAATATTACCCACTGCCTCAGGCAGCTGAAATGTTAAGCAATTGCCATTGATTGTTTTCCACAAACATTCCCAGATAAAAATCTGTGGTGGGCTTCCAGTCAGGTCAAAGACAGTCATGTGAGTGAAGAACCACCAGATGAGTCAAATCGCAGGAATTGGGGCTTTTGAAGAAGCTCCAACTACATCTGCCTCCTCCAGTGCCTGCCAGACTGGTGGTTCTCACCACAAAAGCAAAATGTTGGTTGTCAAAGTTACCATGAAGTGAGGAAGGAGGAATGGAAATAGAGCAACTTAAACCACCACACTCACTGTTTTTACTGAGATTCAGCCATTTTTCAAAAATAAATGTTCTGCAAGGCTTCAGAGTTCTCTGGAAGTTGATTCTGACAACTTTTGTCAATGTTCTCCTTGCTTTTATGGAGGAGACTTTTGGATGTCCTTACTCTGCCATTTTCACTGACATCACCCTCTACCACTTCAGCATGAAAGACAGAGAAACCTTATCCCCACATAGGACCCTTTACCCTCCCTCATTTCTGTTGTGGCCATCATACATATCACATTTACATACAATGAAACCTCCACCAGATAACATTATAATTTTTTATTTCAGCCACCGTACATATCTTAAATAACTTAAAGGGAAAGGAATTGTCTGGTATATTTATCCACTTATTTTCCATTTGTGTTGTTCTTCCTTATTCCTGAAGTTCCAAGTTTCCCTCTGAGAGTTCCATTATTTCCCCTCTGCCTAAACAGCTTCTTTTAACATTACTTTAAAACAGATCTTCTGGTGACACATTCTCTTGGCTTTTCTTCATCTAAGAAAGTTTCTATTTCATCTTCATTTGTGAAGGGTATTTTCTCTGGATATGGAATTCTGACTTGACAGTTCTTCCCATTCAGCACTTTAAAAACATTTCCACTGCCTCCTGTTCTCCATGGTAGCTAAGGAGAAACTCACAGTCTCTCAAATCATGGTTCCCCTATAGACAATTGTTTTTCTCTGGCTACTTTTTGGATATTTCTCTTTCTCTTTTGTTTGCAGCAGTTTGAATATGATGTGTCTGGCTATAGATCTCTTTGCGTTTTTCTGTTTGGGGTTCAGTGGGTTTGAACCTATAATTTTATGTCTTTTACCAAATTTGGGGAAATTTCAGCCATTACATCTGTTCCTTAAACCAGAAAGAAAGGGCTTCTCTTTCAGATATTTCTGAAACTTCTGAATTGCCAGGATGCAGTTTTAGAGATCGAGTTGTCTTTGGGTCCCAGCCAGAAGACAAGGAGGAAAAAAGAAAGTCACCACTGGGTTAGTTGTATTTCATGTTCTGGTTTCCTTTCCCAATATGCCTGCTACCATATAATTTTTTTTTTTTTAGAGTCCTCTGATATCTCCTTTGTGCATTCTTCCCAGGGTATTTAGGTACATCAGAGGACAAGCAAGGTAGAATGTGTTTACCCCATCTTCACTCAAATCAGAACCTCCCATATTCTCTTAACATACCCTGAAGTCAGGCTTTGCCTCCACTGCTCTGCTGAAAGTACATATGCCAAAAATATAATTGAATTTTTTAAGTTGACCTTGATCTTATAAACTTTCTAAGGTCATATATTGGTTCTAGTAATGTTTTGGGGGAGTTCTTAGGATTTTCTATATGAATGAGTAAGTCATTTGAATATGAAAATAATTTTACTTTTTCTTTTTATCTTCATACCATTTGTTTCTTTTTGCTGTCTTTTTTGCCTTTAACTCTACCTGGAACCTCCAGCTCTCTGATAAGTAGCAGTGAAAACATACAACATCATCTTTTTCTCAGTGTTAGGAGAAAACTTTTCAATATTTTACCATTAAGTATAATGTTGTTGCTCCTCATGTAAAGTAGAAGTAGAAAATAAAGTAGAAAGTAAAGTTACTTTCTAATCCTAATTTGTTGATGTTTTTTGTTTGTTTCAGGAGTAGAATTTAGTGATTCATCATTTACATATGACACCCAGTGCCCATCATAACAAGTGTCCTCCTTAATACTCACCACACATCTAGCCTATCCCCCACCCACCTCCCTCCATCAACTCTAAGTTTGTTCTCTATAGTTAAGAGTCTCTTGTGGTCCCTCTCTCCTTCTCTCTTTTCTCCCCTCTCACACAGTCATCTGTTTTGTTTCCTAAATTCCATATATAAGTGAAATCACATGGTATTTGTCCTTCTCTGACTGACTTATTTTCCTTAGAATAATACACTCTACCTCCATCCACGTGTCTGCAAGTGGCAAGATTTCACTCTTTTTAATGACTGAGTAATATTCCTCTGTGTGTGTGTGCCCCTTTGAATCTTATTTTTTTTTCTTTTGGGTAAATACCCAGTAGTGTAATTGCTGGGTCATAGGGTAGCTCTATTTTCAACTTTCTAAGGAAACTCCATACTGTTTTCCAGAGTGGCTGCACCAGTTTGCATTCCCACAAACAGTGTAAGAGAGTTCCCTTTTCTCCACATCCTCGCCAACATCTGTTGCTTCCTGTATTGTTAATTCTAGCCATTCTGACAGGTGTGAGGTGGTAGCTCATCATGGTTTTGATCTGTATTTGCCTGATGATGAGTGATATGGAGCATCTTTTCATGTGTCTGTTGGCCATTTGGATGTCTTCTTTGCAGAAATGTCTATTCATGTCTTCTGCCCATTTCTTAACTGGATTATTTGGTTTGGGGTATGGAGTTTGATAAGTTCTTTATAGATTTTGGATATTAACCCTTTATCAGATATGTCACTTGCAAATCTCTTCTCCCATTCCATAAGCTGCCTTTTAGTTTCATTGATTGCTTCCTTTGCTGTGCACAAGCTTTTTATCTTAATGAAATCCCAATAGTTTATTTTTGCTTTTGTTTCTCTTGCTTCTGGAGATGTGTCTTGTAAGAAGTTGCTAGGGCCAATGTCAAAGAGACTATTGCCTGTGTTCTCCTCTAGGATTTTGATGGTTTCCTGCCTCACATTTAGATCTTTCATCCATTTTGAGTCTATTTTTGTGTACGGTGTAAGAAAGCGGCCCAGTTTCATTCTTCTGCATGCTGCTGTCCAGTTTTTCCAACACTTATTTGTTGAAGAAACTGTCTTTTTTTCCGTTGGACATTCTTTCATATGTTGTGGGTCCATTTCTGGGTTTTCTATTCTGTTCTGTTGATCTGTGTGTCTGTTTTTGTGCCAGTACCATACTGTCTTGATGACAACAGCTTTGTAATAGAGTTTGAAGTCCAGAATCATGATGCCTCCCGTTTTATTTGTTTGTTTATTTGTTTTTCAGGATGGCTTTGGCTACTCAGGCTCTTTTATGGTTCTATACAAAAATCTTGAATTAATTTAGAAATGTATCAAATGCCTTTGGTGTCTATTGAGATGATCAATTTTTTTTTTCTGTCAATCTGATGAAGTACATTGATTAGCTTTCAAATGGTAAATCAACCTTGTACTCCTGGTATAAATTCTACTTGATCTGATGCATTTGGCTAAATTTTCTTTTTTCCCTCTGGTTCTTCTACTCAATTTAGCCTCATTTCTTCTGATTTGTCTTTTCCACCCACATAACTGAGATCAAAATTTAGTGAGTTATGTAATGCATATTAACATGACAAAGTATTTTGAAGATCAAAGCATAACTTACAAGGAGAAATCATGTTTATATTTAATAATACAAGGATTACGTCATCATACTTTACAAGATACTAGCTATCTCTTAAAGATATCTAAAAACAAAACTCATTACTGTTAGAGCCAAGAAAGCGGCAATAAAGTGAGGTTTTTGAAATAGATTCTGACAACAGTTACACCCAAAATAAAAAAGTATGACAATATTAACCCTAATACTAAGGCTAGAACTAAACTCAAGCCCAGACTAAAACATGTGTACCAGATAATTCTAGATCATGATGCTACTTAAAGTATCACAGTCAATTAATAAAGCCAAGCTAAAATAAAACAGACTGAATGTAAGAGGAGGGAAAAAAAAGAACAAAAAATAAAGAAGCAAGATGCTTCCTTGATTTTAAATATGGGTATGTGGCCCTGAATCAGGCTTTTTGGTAGTAAAACACCGTGACATGATCACTTCCAAACAAAACAAAACACACAAAAAAATTAGTGTGCAATTTTTAGCACATTCTCAAAATCCTATTGGCTTTCCCCTTTCCCTCATAAGAAACCTGAGAGCTTTGCCGCTTGCTCATGTGACTTTGCACAGCCAATACCTCTAAGAAGAAGAAGAGCCAAGAATCTATCACTAGAGAATGAGATGAGTCATTCTATATAGAATGAGTCTTTAGAGAGTTCTTTTAAGCCCCAATCAAAAAAAAGCACACAGAGATGGATGGGGTCCAGACTGTGAAAACAGACAAAAGGAAGAGAGAAGTAAGATACAAGTGCTGACAGCATGGTTTTGTAATTTCCCCAAATCCCCTCTTAAAAAGGCGATTAAGTAGGAGAGCAAAAGACAAAACTCATGGATGATGTCATCAACAAAACTAGGTCACAAAGAATTCTCAACAACCTAATACAGGTGGGCGGGGCCAGCCACTGACAGCAGTGAGACCCACAAGAGAATGAAAGCAGGCCAGAAACAGGAGAAACCAGATCCTAAGAGCTGGGCAAATGAGAGATTGACACCTAGTGGTCAGTTCCGAAAGGAGGGGCTCCCATTCAGGTGTGGATCTAGGCACAACAGGTGGAACTGGGAGGGGCTTCATTGTGAGACTGAGGTCACTACAGGGAGGTGGAAGGGTACTAGGCAGCTGACCATCCGGACTCAGGAACAGCCAGTGGGGCTTCCTTCCAGAAAGGGAGAGCCCAGATTCAGGAGAAACAGCCGGTAGTAGACCCCAAGTCGATCAGGGCAGGGCACCTGGGCATGAAAGTGAGAAAATGTTCAAATACTAGTGGGGGAGGGGACAAGAGGAAGAAAATTTCAAAAAGCACTGAAGAAAGGAATGCCCAAGAACCATTAAATACTTTCTGATAGAAACAGAAAGGAGAGAAAGACATTCTGGCCAATTCCCAACCCCTACACATGAACTTCCTTCTTTTTTTTTTTTTTTTAAAGATTTATCTATTTATTTATTTGACAGATAGAGATCACAAGTAGGCAGAGAGACAGGCAGAGAGAGAGGAAGGGAATCAGGCTCCCTGCTGAGCAGAAAGCCGGATGTGGAGCTCAATCCCAGGACCTGGGATCATGACCTGAGCTGAAGGCAGAGGCTTTAACCCATTGAGCCACCCAGGCACCCCAAACTTCCTTCCAAAATATGACTTCAGGGGTGCCTGGGTGGCTCAATCAGTTAAGCCACAGACTCTTGATTTTGGCTCAGGTCGTGATCTCAGGATGGTGGGATGGAGCCCTCTATCAGCTCCACACTTGGTGGGGATTCTGCTGCTCTCCCTCTTCCTCTGCCTGTCCCTCCACTCATGTACATTCTCTCTCTCTCTCTCTCTCTCTCTCTCTCTCAAATGAATAAATAAATCTTAAAATAAATACATAAATAAAAATACAACTTCAGCAACAGAAAAAGATTATGGTCAATCCTCCATTCAAAAATATCAAAAAGAGAGAAAAATGGTTCCCATAACACATATTCAGAAAATAAATACTCACCAGAAAAATACAACTACAGAGCAGATGAAAACAGTGAGCTCATATTTCAAAATGAGTTAAATAAAATTAAGTAAATAGTAGAAGCTATGAGAGAACAGCATAAATGAGAAGAAAGATCAGAAATGAGATGGCCAGAGCTGGCGGAGCTCAGAAATGACTCTAAACAAAAGAAAAAAAAAAGCAGGAGTGAAGACAAAGCTCAAAGGAATGACTAGAAACCATAGAAAGTACAGTAAAAATAAATTTATGAAAATGAGAAAAAAGGGGAAAGTAAAAGAAATGAAGAAAGGAATAAAGAGTATAAGAGAAAAATGATAGACATAGAAGACAAGAAAAAAAGAGCCAACATAACACACAGGAAGAAAACCAAAGCAATGAACTTAAAAAAAAAATGCTTTTTAAAAAAGTATAATTCAAAAATACTCCGTAAAATGAAAGAAGCCTTGAACCTTCATATTTTCTTTAAGATTTTATTTTTAGGGCACCTGGGTGGCTCAGTGGGTTAAGCCTCTGCCTTCGGCTCAGGTCATGATCTCAGGGTCCTGGGATCGAGTCCTGCATTGGGATCTCTGCTCAGCAGGGAGCCTGCTTCCTCCTCTCTTTCTGCCTGCCTCTCTGCCTACTTGTGATTTCTCTCTCTGTGTGTCAAATAAATAAATAAAATCTTTTAAAAAAAGATTTTATTTTTATTTATTTGAGAGAGAGAGAGTGAGAGAGAGCATGAGAAAGGAGAATGTCAGAGAGAGCGGCAGATTCCCCATGGAGCTGGGAGCCTGATGCAGGACTTGATCCTGGGACTCCAGGATCATGACTGGAGCCAAAGGCAGTCGCTTAACCAACTGAGCCACCCAGGCACCCTTGAACCTTCATATTTATAAGACACACCATGCACCTGGGAAAATCACCCCAGAATGGTCAACATTCAGACATACTCTAGTCAAACAATGGAACTATAAAGAAGAAAAAAAAACCCTTACAGCATTTGGGCAAAAAGACGAAGTGACTCTTAAGGAAAAGTAAATCAACTTGGCATCCAACTTTTTAACAGTAACCTTCAAAGCCAGAACACATAAGAGTAGCATAGTTCAAATCCTCCAGGAAAGATAATGTTCACCAAAGAGTATATCCCGAATACCTTTCAAGTATAAAGCCACAGACCAATTACTTACAAGCACATAAGACAGCAAATACCAGGTCTTCCTTCCTCATCTTCCTCCTTCCCTTCCTGAATAGTTCAGTCCTAACTTGGCCACAAGCTACAGGAAAACAGCTGCACAGGGGGTGGGGATGAGGGCAGGGAGCAGCCCCGATGGCCTAAAGTGGGACGTAAAAGTCCAAGAGGAAGACATTCACAGAGAGGGACACCTAGCAGCACCTGAATGAGAAGAGGAAGACATTGACACAAGGAAGGCATGCCACAGGGTGTTGGGACACAGAAGGGTAAAGTGTGACACAGAAAGTCATAGTCCAGATGGGATGAAAAGGACAATCTGGCTTGGGGTGCCAAAACCCAAACAGGGGAAGGGGGCATCAACATGTGTGGAGAAGGGTGGGGAGGCACCCTACTGTAAGGAGTCAGAAGCCAAGTAGGATGGATGGGCCACAAGGTATAAATGCCTAAGTGGGGTGAGAGGGCATCCACACGGGGACATCCTGAAATGGAGAGTGAGCTCCCAAGCAGAACAGGAAGAGCATCTGTGCCAGGGGTGACAGTGGCACAGGCTGGGACATCTGTTCCTTGCAGGAGAGTCGAACGAGTAGGTTACGACATTAGGGATAATAGGAGCCAGTTTCTCACTGTTGAAGAAAAGGGATACAAACATGGCAAAGGAGTAGAATAGGGATGCCTGGGTGGCTCAGTCGGTTAAGTGTCTGCCTTCAGCTCAGGTCATGGTCCCAGGGTCCTGGGATTGAGTGCGGCATCGGGCTCCCTGCTCAGCGGGGAGCCTGCTTCTCCCTCTGCCTGGGGCTCCCCCTGCTCGTGGGCCGGCTCTCTCTCTCTCTAACAAATAAATAAATAAAATCTTTGAGGGGCGCCTGGGTGGCTCAGTGGGTTAAAGTCTCTGCCTTCGGCTCAGGTCATGATCCCAGGGTCCTGGGATTGAGCCTCACATCGGGCTCTCTGCTCAACGGGGAGTCTGCTTCCTCCTCTCTCTCTCTGCCTCCCTCTTTGCCTACTTGTGATCTTTGTCTGTCAAATAAATAAATAAAATATTTGAAAGAAAGAAAGAGAGAGAGACAAAGAAAGAAAGGAGGAAAGGGAGGAAGGTAGGAAGAATGGAGGGAGGGAGGGAGGGAAGAAGGGAGTAAGATAGAATGAACTTTGTGGTACTGAATTGGAATTGGAGGTATTGATATGATTCCAATTAGATACGTAGGTATGTGATTGATTGATTGATTGACTGATAAAGGATGGATGGATGGATGGATGACAGACAAAGATGCAAATGTGGGACAAATCTGGGAAAGTTTGAACTTCAAAATAAATAATGATAATGCAGTATAATCGACCAAGTGAAATAAGAAGCCTTGAGTTTGATATGAATAGATGAATTAATGAATTAATTAAAAGTATGATGAGAAACAGACTATTAATACAGTTTCAAAGTATATCCCCACAAAGGGCAAATGAACTACAAAGAGGGAAAGAGTAACTTGACAGTAGAGAAGCCTGCAAACATCCCCTTAATCGAGTGATCACAGTGAACATGGCAGTAGTGGGAGAAATCAAAATGATGTGCCACATGATAGGATGCATTGAGAACACAGCACCACTTTTTGAAATTTATTTATTTTTACTTAAATTCAATTAATACATAAAGTATTGTTGGTTTCTGAGGTATATGTCAGTCTGACACATTCATCAGTCTTACATGATACCCAGTGATCATTGTATCACAAGCCCTCCTTAACGTCCATCACCAAGCCACCCTATCATTCCACCTCCCTCCCCTCCAGCAACCCTCAGTTTCTTTTTTTTTTTAATATTTTATTTATTCACTTGGCAGACAGAGATCACAAGTAGGCAGAGAGGCAAGCAGAGAGAAAGAGGAAGGGAAGCAGGCTCCCCGCCGAGCAGAGAGCCTGATGCGGGCCTCAATCCCAGGACCCTGAGACCATGACCTGAGCCAAAGGCAGAGGCTTTAACCCACCAAGCCACCCAGGCACCCCAGCAACTCTCAGTTTCTTAAGAGTCTCTTATGGTTTGTCTACCTCTTCGATTTCATCTTGTTTCTTTTTTCCCTCTCTACCCCTATGATCCTGTTTTGTTTCTTAAAATCCACATATCAGCAAGATCATATGATAATTTTCTTTCTCTGATTAACTTATTTTGCTTAGCATAACATCCTCTAGTTCCATCCACATTGTTACAAATGGTGAGGTTTCATTTTTGATGGCTGCATAATATTCCTGTGTGTGTGTGTGTGTGTGTGTGTGTGTGTGTGTGTGTGTGTGTACACACACACTGCATCTTCTTTATCTCTGCTTGTTGATGGACATCTGGGCTCTTTCCATAGTTTGGCTATTATGGACACTGCTGCTATAAATATTGGGGTGCAGGTGCCCCTTTGGATCACTACATTTGTATCTTTGGGATAAACACCCAGTAGTGCGATTGGACAGCATCACTTCTGTAGTATTCTTCCCAAAGATTCACCCCTGAGTCTAATCATCGGATGGCATCAGACAAACCCAACTTGAGGGACATTCTACAAATTAACTGGTTTGTTATCTAAAGGTCATCCAAGTCAAGGAAAGTCTGAGCAACTGTTTCAGATAGAAGGAGGTAAAGAGAAGCAACTGCCTAATGTAATGCCTGATCCTGGCTGGGCCTTTTTGATTTAAAAGATGTTATCAGAACACTTGGTGAAACTTGGGAGTTTTGTCTGAGTATGAGACGTTAGCCATGTGTCAATGCGATTTTCCTAATATTGAGGTTATTGTAGGTGAATGTCTTTGTAGGGAAAAACACGCTTGTTCTCAAATGATTTATAGGGGAAAAATTTCTGGAAGTCTGTGGTTGTTTGAAAATAAATGAATACCTAAACAAAGAAGATTCTGGGCATATTGTTCCCATGAACCCTTCCTGAAGGCATCTCCCAGAGAACAAACTTCAGACAGCTAAGAAATGATTGGAGAGGGTTGGCGAAGGACCCATGATGGGTTCTGAGCATATTTAACTACAGAACGAGGACCAGGTGATGGGGGTAGGGGTGCCAGGGCTGTATAATTGACACACGTGACAACACAGATAAACTACAAACATGAAAAATGAGAGGAACGAGGGGGGCCTATATAGTAACAAACTATAGAAATGATCCCTGAAAGTATAGTCTTAAGAGGGGGGGGGGGCTATATAGAAGGAGAAATTGCCTATCGGTATTAACTATGAGTAAAATAATTTTATTTTAAATCAGAGGCAGGACTGGAGAGAAGAAATGGAGAAGATTTATACCTATTCCAAACATTACTCACGGTAGGGAACCCAATACACATCCTAAATAAAAGAATGGGTGTTTAAGGTATTGTACAAAGGTATTACTATAAAGATAACCATTAAGGACAAAAATCCAAGTCTTTCTAAATATCTAAGGAAATGTCAAGAAAGAGAGAGCATGAGAAAGAGGGAGACCACAGAGGATCTACACAGATGCAAAGAGAAGGGTCACTGTACTCAGGCCATATCTTTCTCATATTTCTCATACAACCTCAAGCAGGTTGTAACAACCACTCCTGACCGGCTCATGTTCCAGAACACGACTCCAAATGTGCCCAAACACAGCAAAGATGAAGATCCTGGGAAGTGGTCCCTGGGCCCACACAGTGAAGGGAGAAAAACAGAAGCCCACATCTTTTTTTCAGAAAATAGAGCAAGACACATATTCGGGTTCACACCTTCAAAAAAGTTTGGCAAAAGCTTTCTGCAGTTGACATCTAGCTTAGGAATACGCACCTTTTCAAGAGAACACCTTTCAGTGAAAGAGGCTGAAGGAAGGGAAGGATATGCCTGGGATAAGGCTCACAGAAGCACAGACAAAGGTTTTCTCAAGAAAAATGACCCTACCTTTTCCCCACTGGAGGCAACATGCTTCAAAGCATATGGAGATGGTCAGGTCACGGGGCTCAAGCTCGCAGCAGCCTCAGCAGAACGGGAAGTTGAAAAGCACCTACCTATGCAACGAGAAAGAATAAACTTTAAAATACTGATTAGACTGCTAATTACTTCGGTTTATTTAGCAAAGTTGCTGCTTTTATGTTTTCTGTTCAGGGCTTTAATATAAATCATTGCATAGAGTTGAAATTCTCTTTGAAGTATTAATTAATGACCTAAAGGGAGAAGAAGGGAAAATCATTTCCTTCCACATTTGAGCAACCAGTATGTTCTCTTCCCCCATGGTGACCTCAAGGGACAGGAGCTTCCCACGGTTTCTCCAAGGGATGGGCTCTGATGGGTCCTGATGGGCTCGTGCGCCATGATCCAGTGTAATCTCATGGCAGCGAAAGGCCTGGACGTGCCTGTTCATGTCTACCCGTGGTCCCAGCTGAGCACAAACACACAACTGTTCAACGTACCCATCTAATCTACATCTTTTCAGTCTGATGACGCTGTGGGTCTGTCGCCAGTGGCCACTGCCCTCAACTCTTCTTCTGGCCTAGTTCAACGATCATCATATGCCTCTTTAGGCTGGTCTTGAGTTTAGGTCGACACAATTAGCATTAATCTAACACATACCTAATGTCAAGCCCTGGGGCAGATGCAAGAGACGCAACACCAATGAAGACACCGTTCCTGCCCACGGAGAGCTCAGCGTGGTCTCGGACAGACAGGAGAAACAGATGACCAAACATACTGGAACACAGCACCTGGACAGACATGATTTCACGGTACAGACCACACAGGGGAGGAAGGCGTCCCCTCTGCTAGAGGGATTCAAAGGTGCTCCGGACAGAAAGAAATCGTCACATTGGATATTCAAGAATGAATACAGGGGCGCCTGGGTGACTCAATGGGTTAAGCTGCTGCCTTCAGCTCAGGTCATGATCTCAGGGTCCTGGGATCAAGCCCTGCATCGGGCTCCCTGCTCAGTGGGGAGCCTGCTTCTCTTTCTGCCTCTGCCTGCCTCTCTGCCTGCTTGTGATCTCTGTCTCTCTCTCTCTCTCTCTCTGTCAAATAAATAAATAAATAAATAAAATCTTAAAAAAAAAAAAAAGATTGAATACAAATTTGCTGGAGATATGAGGGTAGGGGGATGTCAGGGGAAGAGACAAGCACGTGAAACCAAGAAGGCAAGAAAGAGTATGGCATGTTCCAGATCTTCAAGCAGGTCAGGATGACGAAACTGTATGAGGTCCACGTGGGGAGGGGATGAGATTGGGGGCCAGCCGGCGGACTGCCAGCAACCAGAGCCTACATGGTCCTGGGTTCTGCACCAACGAGTTGAGGATTTACTCAAAGGCAGTGGCCCAGACGAGGCAGGAGGGTGCTGTGGTCCGATTGCCGCTGCAGAAAGACCAATCTGCTGGTTGAAGGGAGGGGAGCTGACCAGAGGAAAACCGATCAGGAGATTCCTACAGGACAGCTGGGCAGTGAGACAAGTCGCCCTTGGGAGGCCACAGGCCTGGGTTTCATGCAAGCTCATCATCTCCTAATGAAGACTTTTACTTGATCTCTTTCTGTCTCATGTTCCTCACCTCAAGACCAGCTTCACTGGCCTGCGGCCTACATCGTAGCAGAAGGCCCCCACACTTAGAAGGACTCTGCACTTGCTTTAATGCTCTGCAATCCCTCTCTTGAAACTCTTAATAGGATTTAAACAAAAGGCCCCACATTTTTATTTTGCACTGAGCCCTACAAATTACGTAGCTGGTTTGCTCACCTCTGAGTGTAATAACAGCGCCTATTATGACCAGAGGCTTATTGGGAAAATTAAGTGAGCAAATATACATAGAAAACGTAGTGACTGGCACAAAGTGATCCATAAAATGGAAACTATTTTTACTAGCATGATGATGATGATGATGATGGTGATTAAATCCCCAAGAAGAAGAGGGGCCTATAGTAAGGCACCAGCAGAGAAGATGGAGGAGAAGGAAAGCAGAGGGCAGAATGGGTAGGACATCTCTCCAGAGGATGGAGAAGGTGCACAGGAAGGAGGCAGGAAGGCTGGCTGGGCAAGGTGCCCTCGCCCAGGCCAAGACTAGCAGCCGTCTTAATAAAATGGAAAAAACTTGCCAATATCCACAAGGCTCTAAACTAAAGCACACCTTCTATATTCATAACCAGATCCAACTCTTTCCTAACAAGTGAAGTCTTATCGCTACTTCTATGCAGGTTTTAGCAATTTCAGAATGCACTGTAAGAGGGCTCAATTGCACTGACTGTAGTCCCCAAGAGTTCAAGTTCAGGGTGAGGAAGCCAAGAATGCCATCCCGTGAGCAAAGAGAGCACATGGGATCAGGAAACTACCCAAGCTTTCATCAAATTAATCTGTGGTAACTAAAAGCTAGGAATGTAATTAAAAGGCTGAGTGAGCATTAAGAAATATTCCTAAAGCGAACAAAAGTATTAGGTTGCGCCATCTGAAATTGCCATATCTACAGTCCAGTATCAGCAATTTCACAAAGCTCACCCCAACACTTCCCTAAAAATATAGGTAGCCATTCAAAAGGCAACACTAGGGCACCTGGGTGACTCAGTTGGTTAAGCAACTAGCTTCAGCTCAGGTTATGATCCCGGAGTCTCAGGATCAAGTCCCACATCGGGCTCCCAGCTCCACAGGGAGTCAACTTCTCCCTCTGATCTTCTCCCCTCTCATGCTCTCTCTCACTGTCTCTCTCTCAAATAAATAAATATATATATATATATTTTTTAAAGCAACACTTGGGCGCCTGGGTGGCTCAGTGGGTTAAGCCTCTGCCTTCAGCTCGGGTCATGATCTCAGGGTCCGGGAATTGAGTCCCACATCGGGCTCTCTGCTCAGCAGGGAGCCTGCTTCCCCCTCTCTCTCTGCCTGCCTCTCTGCCTACTTGTGATTTCTCTCTGTGTGTGTCAAATAAATAGATAAAATCTTTTTAAAAAATAAATAAGTAAATAAATAAAAAATAAAAAATAACAAACCAACACTAAACTATCACAATAGCCAAGGAACATTATGTCTAAAAACAAAAGGAAAAAAAAAAAGAAAAATTAGGCAACTTTTAAAAAGGTATCATTAATCACTCTTAGGGTCTGAGAACAATAAATATTAATTCTCTTAATATAATAATGCAGGAAGAAAGCAAACATTTTACTGGAATACCTCACCAGAATGGGACCAGGGAAAGAGTAAGTGAACAAGCACGCCGGCCAAAGCTATAGCTGAGGAAAATATGGACGGGTTCAGAAACAAATAGTGTGATAAAAATAACTTCACATTGGAACTACAGGCATATCATAGCACATGTTCAATAATACCCCCCGAAAATGGCAATTTATTAAAACATGAGCTTGGCTTGATAAAAAAGCAAATTAGTGACTGGGTAATTCCTCTACTTATTATTTATTGAGCTAATAACAAATGCACAAAGAAATGAGACAGAAGGCTTTAAAACCTATTGGAACCCTCTTTGTGGAATTGGGCCAATCAGATCTTGCAGGCAGTTCTAACTCGCGATATAAAAGGCCCTCTAGAGCATTCGGATGGGCTTTTTAAAAATATACACAGCTGCCTGACACCAGGATGCCACTACGGGGTGGGTTAAATGGCTACCAACAGATACAAGGCCTCCAGCACTTTGTAACTCTTCCATTTTTTCCATTCTGGTTCTAATGATATCCTTAGAATGGGAAGGGGGTTGCATGGTGCTGTGGGATCCCCCCTCCCCCAAGAATATCAACAAAAGACTGAGGACTATAATTAAGGTGTCAAAATACAGGAAAATCAGAAATTAAAAAGTAACCAAAGGGTTCAGATGATCGTGGTCTGTTCTCGGAGGTCCTCTCAATCCATCGGAAGCATTTGACACAGTGGTTTTCCCTTCCGCTTTTTTTTTTTTTTTAAAGATTTTATTTACTTATTTGACGGAGAGAGATCACAAGTAGGCAGAGAGGCAGGCAGAGAGAGGAGGAAGCAGGCTCCCTGCCAAGCAGAGAGCCCGATGCCGGACTCAATCCCAGAACCCTGAGATCATGACCTGAGCCAAAGGCAGAGGCTTAACCCACTGAGCCACCCAGGCATCCTTCCCTTCTGCTTGATGTACTGTCTTGGTGGGGCTCCTGGCTCACCACAGTCTCCTGGTTTTATTTCGGTTTTCACTGGCCTCCACCTCTTTTCCCCCTGCTAGATTCTCTTCCCCTTCCCAGATTCTGTTAGAGTTCCACAGAGCTCAGTCTGAAAACCTCTTCTCATCTCTCTCTATACACCTAGAGAATCTTCCAAGCCTGGGGTTTTTAATAGGACCCCAAATGTAGCTCCGCAGCCCCGACCCCTCCCCCGAGTCCCAGCATGCCTAGCAAGCTGCCTATTCCACGTTTCTACCAGTGCAGCTAACGGGTATTTCAAACTTAACATGGCCAAAGCAAGTCTGCGTCCCCCCTCCTCCCCCGCAATCCCCTTGTCGTCCAGTCCTCCCCAGTTCAGCAGTGAGACTACAAACGAAGAGTCATTCTATCCCGGCCACATCCAACCCATCAGCAAGTTTTATGATGTCTGTCTTCGGAGGATATCCTGAATCCCACCATTTGTCTCCATCTCCACCAGAACACCCCCCCACCCCATCTAACGTACTCTCTCATCTCTCCCCCAGGTGATCCCAAGAGCCTTGTACCTGTCCCCCCATTTCCACTCCCACTCACCACCCCCATGTTCCCTTTCCATTATTCGGATCAGAGCATTCTCCCTGTCCCACGGCCTCCCACCACCCTTGGAACAAACTGCAAACTCTACTGCTTCCAGACATGGAAGTGTCCGTTAATACAGTTCCCGTGGAGAACAATCTGGCAATGTCTAGTACACCTGAAGATCAGGACACCCTCTGAGCCAGCAATTCCAAATGCTGGCAGCTCCCCCAGAAAAGCTCTTGCAAAGATTCTGTACAGAGATTCACAGCAGAACTGTTTCTAATTGTAAAAAAGTATAAAATATGTAATTGTCCCTTAGTAGAAAAATTGAAAAATAAGTTGAGCTTTTTTTTTTTTCCCACCCAATAGAATGCTATATACTGGGGCTCCTGGGTGGCTCAGCCAGTTAAGTGTCAAACTCTTGACCAGGTCACATCTCAGAGTAAGTCTGAGCCCAGTGTTGGGCTCCCAGCATGGAGTCTACAAAAAAAAAAAAAAAGAATGCTGTATACTCATTAAGATAAATAAAATAGATCCATGAGTGCAGTGATAGAATCTGACTATTTTTGATGTCTGACCACTGATGGCATTCCAGCCCCCAACACACATTTTTTTCCCTTTTGCCCCACATCTAGTCCAACCTAGATGGACTCCCTCTCTTGGTGCTGGCAAGAAAGTTCAAACAAGCATGCTCCTTCTGGAACCTTCTCTCTGCCTCCCCTCCTAATCACAACAAAACCCAGAGCCACTGCCTGTCCTGCCCCTCCCACCTTCACTCTTTCACTCCAGACCAAACTCGAGCTCTTCTCCTTCTGGGAATATCCTTTTCTTTTTTAATCATTTCAGTGTTTTATTTATTTTTTCCAGCTTTATTGAGATATAAGTGACATACAACGTTGTTTAATGTGTACAATGTGATTATTTAATACATTTATATATTGCAGAATTGTTACCACCATAACATTAGCTAACACCTCGATCCCATCACATAGCTACCATTTCTTTTTTGTGATGGGAATATTTAAGATCTCCTCCCTTCGCAGCTATCAGATATATAATACAGTTATTCATTATAATCACCATGGGTTACATTAGGTAACTGAGCTTGTTAACTTATAACTGGAAATTTGTACCCTTTGACCAATATGTTCCCATTTTCCCCAACCCTCACCCAGCCCCTGGTCACCACCATTCTACTCTGTTTCTCTGAGTTTGGCTCTTTTAAATTCCACATATAAGAAAGTACATTCAGTATTTGTCTTTCTCCGTCTGACTTATTTCACTAGCATAGCATAGTGCCCTCAAGGTTCCCACAAGTTGTCACAAATGGCAGGATTTCCTTCTTCCTCAGGCTGAATAATATTCCAATGTTCCAAGGTGTGTGTGTGTGTGTGTGTGTGTGTGTGTCTGTGAATATTGAATTGTATGAAGAATATTCCATTATATATATGGAATATATATGTACATATGTATATATACACCAATACGTCAGATATTTAAACATGGTTAAAATCATCAGTTTTATGTTATGTATATTTTATCACAATTTTTAAAAACTCATGAAGAACAACATAAATGTTGATATTTTCTATCAGCAATGTTTATATAATATTCATAATACTAGTAAACATTCTAATTCAGGACACACCATTTAAGTGGCAAAAATATATTAAAATTTTGCCACAGAAATTAATGTCTGAATTCAAATTATTTTAAGAGAAATAAAAGTAATATAAACACCCCAAAGAACTTCTGGCTCATGATAATGAATTAGAATCCATATCAATATACCAAAAGAAATACATATTCTTCTATCTAGAAATCTTATACTCTTCTGAGTACAACAGAAGAAAAAACATACAAAAAATAAATGGAATGAAACACTAAAACAGAGAAGGTGATATTTGCAAATTTTGAAAATTTGCAAACTTTTTGGAGGATATAAAGCAAATGTGTAAAATTTAACTCGATGAACTGATCAATTAATTTAAAAAGCAAACCAACGTACTCTGAAAATAATACTACATTGTATGTTAACGAAATTGAATTTAAATAAAAATTTTTTAGAAAAGGAAATCGGGATAGGACAGTGTATGGCCTGAACTCCAACAGAAAGATACAGTAGTAGATGTGGGGGTTCTTGTGTGGTTCCCAGTTCAGACAGGACATGAACTGAGGCCCCAGTCATACTGGCTCATTGGGAGACTATCTCCAGAATGAGAGACCAGTTATCCTGTTCCTCTCTCCCGTGGAAGTGGCACCTCTCTTATAGCATTTGCTCCTTGCTGGAGCCCAGCTCATGGTTTTCTTAAAAGATTATAAGATTCTTGGGGTGCCTGGGTGTCTCTGTGTGTTGAGCCTCTGCCTTCGGCCCAGGTCATGATCCCAGGGTCCTGGGATCGAGCCCGGCATTGGGCTCTCTGCTCAGCGGGGAGCCTGCTTCCCCCTCTCTCTCTGCCTGCCTCTCTGCCTACTTGTGATCTCTCTCTCTGTCAAATAAATAAATAAAATCTTAAAAAAAATTATAAGATCTTCTGTTTCATTGGAATGTTAGAAAAAAATGTATTTTTTATTCCAAAATGCTGATACATGCTACAACATGGGTGCATCTTAAAGGCATATGCTAAGTGAAATAAACAGACAAATATTGTGTGGTTCCACTTATCTACAGCACTTAAAGCACTCAAATTCAGAGACAGAAAGTAGAAGGGTGGTTCCCAAGGGCTGGGGTGAGGAGGCAATGGGGAATTATTGTTTAATTGGCACAGAGTTTCTATTGGAAAGAGGAAGAAAATTCTGAAGATGAGCGGTGGTGATGGTTGAACACCGGTGTGAATGTACGTAACACCACTAATCTAGACACGTAAAATAGCTAAAAATGACAAAATTTTGGCTATGCATATTTTACTGCAATAATAAAAGTTAAAACCCAACTATATGGTGTTTCCCAGAGATATACCTTTAAAAAAAAAAAAGGTAGAAAATAAAGAACAGGAAAAAAGAAAAGCTTAAGGAAATCTAGAACAGTGTTATAAATAGACAAAACAGATATTAAGAGAAGCTTTATAAAGAAGCATCAAATAATAATTTTAAAAAATTATGGGGCACTTGGGTGGCTCAGTGTGTTAAAGCCTCTGCCTTCGGCTCAGGTTATGATCTCAGGGTCCTGGGATTGAGACCCGCATTGGGCTCTCTGCTCTGCGGAGAGTCTGCTTCCCCCTCTCTCTCTGCCTGCCTCTCTGCCTACTTGTGATCTCTGTCTGTCAAATAAATAAATAAAATCTTAAAAAAAATTTTAAAAATTAGCCTGGAAGGAATAATGATCCCTAACTGGTTTATATCTAACAATACAACAATACACACAAAAACGTATAAAATAGGGGCACCTGCGTGGCTCAGTCAGTTAGGCATCCGACTCTTGGTGTCAACTCAGGTCATGAAATCAGGGTCCTGAGATTGAGCCTCACGTCAGGCTCTCCATTCGTCAGGCTCTGCACTGGGTGCAGAGCCTACTTGTCTCTCTCTCTCTGCTCCTCCCCCCACTCTCTCTCTCTTTCTCTCTTTCTCATAAATAAAATCTTTTCAAAAATGTATAAGATATAAAGCAAATACTATAAAGAGATTGAAATCACCACTTTCAGAAACTGACAGATCAAGAAGGTAAAAAATTTGTAATGACAGGTTTGAACATCATAAATAAAAGTCTGGGGGGCACCTGGGTGGCTCAGTGGGTTAAGCCTATGCCTTCAGCTCAGGTCATGATCTCAGGGTCCTGGGATCAAGCCCCGCGTCGGGCTCTCTGCTCAGCAGGGAGCCTGCTTCCCCCTCTCTCTGCCTGCCTCTCTGCCTACTTGTGATCTCTGTCAAACAAATAAATAAAATCTTTTAAATAAATAAATAAATAAAAGTCTAAGGGACTGGAAAGATCTAGAACCCAGTACCTGACCACTACAGAAAACACATTATTTTCTACCAACATGAAGTAGATAACAAAAACAAGACAAAAAACACCATACCACAAAGAAAGGCTGAAAAAAATCATATCCTATAAAGCATATTCTGAACCACAATGCAATAAAATTGAATGCTCACAACAAAAGAGAGTCCCCAGGACTGACCCATGAAGTCCTAGCAATTTAGGTAATTCAAAACAATCCTTCAAGGGCAATTAATAAAGCTGAATTAAACATGATTTTTAAAAATCTTCTTGAAAGCAGAGGCCAGCTAAAAAGAGAATAAAGAATTACTGAAACAAAAGCTAAGAGCTTAGAACCCAGAGAAGCAACCCAGCATTCAATATGCCTTTTATCTGGACAGTATTTAACAATTTAGGAGATAAGAATACAAAAACTGAGGTATAATTACAAAACGAAGGAGATAAAAGTGAAATCACAAGATCCATGCAAAGCAGAAAGTCTTACAAGCAATCCTTCCCTTTAAGCTGAGATAAGACTTCAAGACTTTGCTTCGGTCTGGGTGATTCCGGGAACCGCATACCTTGATCTTACTATAAGGTAGTCCTCAACGAATAGGGCACCCAAACTACTGATAGAGAAAACAAAAATTCTCTCTGGAAGAAGATTCAATTATCCTAGGTTTCAAGATTTTCCTACAAGTAAGTTTTCAAATACAATGACCAGAAGACAGTCAAAGCGAACTAAGCATATAAGTGGGGAGTGGGGAGGGACCTTGTAAGAAAGAACCAGCAGAAAAGAGAAGGAGAGAGGCAACACAAAGTCTTCAACACAACAGTCTTAGATATTAGGGTTTTCAGACCCAGACTTTAAAATTACTATTTTTACTATGACCAAAGAAATAACAGAAAAACTTGAAAACATCATTAGGGAGTTGCATCTTTTAAAAAGGGGCCACCATAGAAGTGAAAAGAAATCAAATGCCAGTTGCACAACTGAAAAGCAATAAACAAAATTAAAAGTTCAATGGACAGATTTCACAGCAAATTAGACGTAGTTGAAGAGATCAGTGACAAACCAAAAGATAAGTCCACAAGAAACTGTCCAGAACAAATCATATAATATACATAAATTTCATCTATGTATAAATATAGAAGAAAAGGAACAAGACTCAGAGAATACAGGGAGAAAGTCTAATATGCATTTAATCAAAATTCCAGGTAAGAGTATAGAGAGAATAAACAGAGGCAATATTTGAAGACATCATGACTGAGAATTTCCCAGACCTTAAGAAACTCAGCAACTCATAACTTCACAAAGCTTAACAAATCCCAAACAGAATACATATTTTTAAAAAAATCCACATCTAGATACATCATAGTGAAACTACAAAAAGTCGAAGAGGAAAAAAAATCTTAAAAGGAGCCAGAGAAAAGAAGATACAATCTTCAAAGGATCAACAGCTAACCTGACTGCTAACATCTCAAGAGAAAAAATGGATGCTAGGAAACAGCACAGTGTTATCAATGTGCTGAAAGGAATAATTAGCAACCTACCATAATGGTAGAAAGCCATTATACTGAGGCACCTGGGTGGCTCAGTAGGTTAAGCATCTGCCTTCAGCTTGGGTCATGATCCCAGCATCTTGGGATTGAGCCCCGCATCCCTGCTCAATGAAGAGTCTGCTTCTCCCTCTCCCTCTGACTCCTCTGACTCTCCCTCCTGCTCATGTTCTTGTTAACATGCACTCTCTCTCTCAAGTGAATAAATAAAAAATCTTTTTTAAAAAAGTTATTATATCTTCATATATTGCCTCTGTTTATACCCAGAAAAAAAAAAGTCTTCAAGAATAAAGATGAACAGAAGAGAAAACTCTATTTACAGCAACAACAAAGATAATATACTTAGGAATAGGTTTAACAAGAAACATACAAAACCTATATAAGGAAATTTATACAACACTCCTGAAAGACATTAAAAGTAGCCTTGAAAATACAGAAAGACATCCTTTCTAAGAATATCCTTCATATTTAGAAAAGATGGGAAAATATCATAAAGATGTCACCTCCCTAAATTATTTTAAAATTTTAATGCAGTACCAGTTAAAAAAAATTAAAACCCAAAAACCTATCAAGCTTTTTTATTTTATGGAACTAGGCAAGAGGACACTAAACTTGATATGAAAAAAACAAAAAATGTAAAAAAAAAAAATAAGGAATATACTAAAAAATAAACTCTATAGGTAAAGCATAGAAAATTTTCAGCACTGTGAAAATACTCTGTATGATTCAATAATAATGTATACATGTCATTAAACATTTGTTGAAACCCACAGAATGTACAACCCCAAGAGTGGACCCTATTGTAAACTATGAATTGTGGTTGAGTATAATGTGTCAACCACATTATGTGTCACATAATGTGAGTATAATATGAGTATAATGTGTTAACACATAATGTGTCAATGTAGGTTCATCAGTTGTAAAAAATGTACCATTCTTGTGGGAAATGTTGATAATGGGGGTTGCTGGGCATGTGTAGAACCATAGAATATATGGGAAATCTGGGCACCTTCTCTCAATTTTGCTGTGAATCTAAAACTGCTCTAAAAAATAAAGTCTTTGAAAATAAATAGAAGAGGGAGGAAAGGGGGAGGGAGGGAAGAGACAAAAGCTACTAGAAAGATTAGTCCTACCAGATATTAAAATATACTACATAGATTCTATACTTAGAATAGAATGGTACATATGAATAGACAGACCAGTGGTATAGCACAGAAATCTGGAAATAGACTCAAGTATACATAAAACTTCAGTATATAATGAAAGTGACATTTCAAATCACAGAGGGAGAGATGGAGTTTTTAATGAATAGTACTAGGACAATTGATTAATCGCTTAGAAAAAATTCAGTTAGATCCATGTCCCATACAATACACAAGAATAAACTCTAAAAGTATCAGACATCTAAATATAAAAATAAAACCATATAAGTACTGAAAGAAAACGTAGTGAATTTTGCTTGAACTTGAATTTAGGAAAGGCCCCTTCTAACTGTAGCCCTAAATCCCAATTCCATAAAAGAAAAAAGTGATAAATTTGACCATATATATTTAAACTCCTGCATGGTTTTACTATAAATAAAACCAACAGAACAAACAGGGGGGAAACATTTGCAATATATCACAGATAAAGGAGCAGTATCCTAATATAAAAAGGACTCTTAAAAATTGAGGGAAATAACATCAATCCTTCCAAACTCTTCAAAATGAAAAAGAGAGAATACTTCTTAACTCCAGACAAAGACCTCTAAGAAAATTATAGACCATTATACCTTATTAATATTGATACAAAATCCTCAACAAAATATAGCAAATGAATTCAGCAGCATATTTAAAGGATTATACATTATGACCAAGTGGGATTTATTTCCAGTACCCAAAGATGATTCAATATATGAAAATCAGTATAACACATCACATTAATAGAATGAAGGGGCGGAACCATGATCATCTTAATTGACACAGAACCACATCTGACAAAATCCAACATTTTTCATGATAAAAATACTCAATAAGCTAGAAATAAAAGAAAACTTCAGCATAATAAAAGGTTTATATGAAAAACCCACAGTTAATACTGTATTCAACAGTGGACAACTAAAAGCTTTTCCTCAGGAACAAGGCAAGGATGACCATTTTTGTCACTTCTTTTCAATATGTCTTGGAAGTTCTAGCCAAAGCAATTAGGCAAGAAAATGAAATAAAAGGCATCCAAATAGAAAGGAAGAAGTAATATTATCTCTGTTCACAGAAGACATGGTCTCATATATAAAAAACCCTAATATTCCACAAACACACATAAAAGAACCTGTTAGTTCAGCGAAGTTGCAGGATACAAAATCAACACATAAAAATCAGTTGCACTGGGGCACCTGGGTGGCTCAGTATGTTAAGCGTCTGCTTTCAGCTCAGGTCATGATCCTGGAGTTTTGAGATCGAGTCCCACATCAGGCTCCCTACTCAGCAGGGAGTCTGCTTCTCCCTCTGCCCTTCACCCCTCTCGGGCAAGTGCTCTCACTCGCTCACTCTCTCTCAAATTAATAAATAAAACCTTTTTAAAAAATCAGTTGCACTTCAGGGCACCTGGTGGCTCAGTTAGTTAAGCATCCAACTCCTGATCTCAGCTCAGGTCTTAATCTCAGGGTTATGAGTTCAAGCTCCATGTTGGGGCTTAAAAAAAAAAGAAACAGTTGCATATCATACGCAAACTAACAGTGAACAATCTAAAAAGGAAATGAAGAAACTGATTCCATTTATAATAACATCAAAAACAATAAATACTTAAGAACAAATTTAACCAAAGAGGAAAAAGATTTGTTCAATGAAAACTATTAAACAATGCTGAAAGAAACTAGAGAAGCCATAAATAAATGAAAGACATCCATGTTCATAATTGGAAGACTTACTATTGTTAAGATAACAATACTACCCAAAGTGATCTACAATGCAATGCAATTCCTATCAAAACTTCACTGGTCTCTTCTGCAGAATAGGTAAAGTCAATCCTCAAATTCATATAGAACTTCAAGGGACCCCAAATGGACAAAACAGTCTTGAAAATGAAATTGTGGGGTATTCACACTTCTCAACTTCAAAACTTAGCTACAAAGGAAAGATAATCAAAAAAGTGTGATGCTGGCATAAGGACAAACATGGCAGCGAACAGAATAGAGAACCCAGAAATAAACCCTCACATATGTGGTCAACTGATTTTTGTAAGGTTGTGAAGAAAACTTTGGGGAAAATAACAGTCTTTTCAACAAATGGCACTGTTAAAACTAGACAGCCACATGCACAAGAAGAAAGTTGAACCTTACCTTATACCATATACAAAAATTAACTCAGAATGGATCAGAGACCCAAATTAATAGCTACAGAAGTCTCAGACAGAAACATAAGGTAGAAAGGGCCAAAGGGTAGAAACAATCCAGTTGTCTATCAGCAGGTGAATGGGTAGACAAAATGTGGTGTATACATCTGATGGAATGTTCTTCACCATAAAAAGGAATTAAGTCTGGCATATGGTACAACATGGATGAACCCTGAAAACACACCGAGTAAAATAAGGTGAACACAAACAGACAAATATCATATGATCCTATGCATATGAAATTTCAGAGTAGGTAAATAATGGAGACAGAAAGTAGATGAGAGGTTAACGGGGGCTATGGGAGAGGAGAATGGGTACAGAGATTCTGTCTAGGGTGATTAAAAAGTTTTGGAAATTTGGTGATGTTTGCACAGCACTGTGAATGCAATTAATGCCTATGAATTGTACACTTTTTTTTTTAAGATTCGCTTATGTATTTTATTTATTTATTTTTTTAATTTTATTTTTCATAAACATATAATATCTTTTTATCCCCAGGGGTACAGGTCTGTGAATCTCCAGGTTTACACACTTCACAGCACTCACCATAGCACATACCCTCCCCAATGTCCATAATCCCACCCCCCACACCCCCCCATTAACCCTCAGTTTGTTTTGTGAGATTAAGAGTCACTTATGGTTTGTCTCCCTCCCAATCCCATCTTGTTTCATTTACTCTTCTCCTACCCCCTTAACCCCCCATGTTGCATCTCCTCTCCCTCATATCAGGGAGATCATATGATAGTTGTCTTTCTCCGATTGACTTATTTCGCTAAGCATGATACCCTCTAGTTCCATCCATGTCGTCGCAAAAGGCAAGATTTCATTTCTTTTGATGGCTGCATAGTATTCCATTGTGTATATATACCACATCTTCTTTATCCATTCGTCTGTTGATGGACATCTAGGTTCTTTCCATAGTTTGGCTATTGTAGACATTGCTGCTATAAACATTCGGGTGCACGTGCCCCTTTGGATCACTACGTTTGTATCTTTAGGGTAAATACCCAGCAGTGCAATTGCTGGGTCATAGGGTAGCTCTATTTTCAACATTTTGAGGAACCTCCATGCTGTTTTCCAGAGTGGCTGCACCAGCCTGCATTCCCACCAACAGTGTAGGAGGGTTCCCCTTTCTCCGCATCCTCGCCAGCATCTGTCATCTCCTGACTTGTTAATTTTAGCCATTCTGACTGGTGTGAGGTGGTATCTCATTGTGGTTTTGATTTGTATTTCCCTGATGCCGAGTGATGTGGAGCACTTTTTCATGTGTCTGTTGGCCATCTGGATGTCTTCCTTGCAGAAATGTCTGTTCATGTCTTCTGCCCATTTCTTGATTGGATTATTTGTTCTTTGGGTGTTGAGTTTGCTAAGTTCTTTATAGATTCTGGACACTAGCCCTTTATCCGATATGTCATTTGCAAATATCTTCTCCCATTCTGTCAGTTGTCTTTTGGTTTTGTTAACTGTTTCCTTTGCTGTGCAAAAGCTTTTGATCTTGATGAAATCCCAATAGTTCATTTTTGCCCTTGCTTCCCTTGCCTTTGGCGATGTTCCTAGGAAGATGTTGCTGCGGCTGAGGTCGAAGAGGTTGCTGCCTGTGTTCTCCTCAAGGATTTTGATGGATTCCTTTCTCACATTGAGATCCTTCATCCATTTTGAGTCTATTTTCGTGTGTGGTGTAAGGAAATGATCCAATTTCATTTTTCTGCATGTGGCTGTCCAATTTTCCCAACACCATTTGTTGAAGAGGCTGTCTTTTTTCCATTGGATATTCTTTCCTGCTTTGTCGAAGATTAGTTGACCATAGAGTTGAGGGTCTATTTCTGGGCTCTCTATTCTGTTCCATTGATCTATGTGTCTGTTTTTGTGCCAGTACCATGCTGTCTTGATGATGACAGCTTTGTAATAGAGCTTGAAGTCCGGAATTGTGATGCCACCAACTTTGGCTTTCTTCTTCAATATTGCTTTGGCTATTCGAGGTCTTTTCTGGTTCCATATAAATTTTAGGATTATTTGTTCCATTTCTTTGAAAAAAATGGATGGTACTTTGATAGGAATTGCAAGATTCGCTTATGTATTTTAGAAAGAGAGCATGCTGGGAGTGGAGGGACAGAGGGAGAGGGAAAGAGAGAACCACAAGCAGACTCTCCACTGAAAGCAGAGCTCATTTCAGGGCTTGATCTCATGACCCAGAGAGTATGACCTAAGCTGAAATCAAGAGCTGGCACCCAACTGACTGAGCCACCCGGGTGACCTTGAAGTATACATTTAAATAGTTAAACTAGCAAATTTTATCTTTTGTATATGTGTGTGTATTTCTTTTAGCATAATTTTTAAAAAGCAAGAAAATCATCAATAATAGGAACATGTCAAAGGGACACAGGAGTTAGCTTTTTTTTTTTTTTTTTGGTGGGGAGGGGGATGATAGGGATTCTCAATGGACAAATTTGAGACAATTTGGTCATCAAAATAAATAACATTTATAAAAAGCATTATAACTTATAAAAAATTCTCTGAAATAGATGAGAGATAGGTGATAGATTGATCTACAACTAATAAGTATAGAAAGAATAATGAAATTAGAAAATCACCATGTGAGGTCCATAATTATTATTAATTGATTGAAGCAAGAATGATCAATGGGCTAAAACTAATAAGTAAAAGTTTAAGTAACAGGATATTTATATAGGTTCAATGTACACTCCAGGAGATATTAATTTAAAAGGGGAAAATTACAGTAGGGGAAAAAATACACATACACATACAAACGGAGAGAAGGATAAAACAAAGGTATTAATATTACATTTGGGGAATCTGGGTGAAGGGAATTCTTTGTACTATTCTTAAAATTTTTATGCAAGTCTGTAACTATACCAAGACAAAAAAAACAAAATAAAGAATAAAGTTGAAATAAAGACATTTTAGGGAAACAGATATAAGGAGAATTCATGATTAGCAGACTGAAACCAAAGGCAATTTTTTTTTTTTCAAGATTTTATTTATTTATTTGAGAGAGAGACAGTGAGAGGGAGCATGAGAGGGAAGAAGGTCTGAGGAAGAAGCAAACTCCCTGTGGAGCCAGGAGCCAGATGCGGGACTCGATCCCAGGACTCCAGGATCACAACCCAAACCAAAGGCAGTTGCCAACCAACTGAGCCACCCAGGCGCCCCCCAAAGGCAATTTTTAAATATAAATTTTAGGCTGAAAAGAAATGATCCCACATGGAATGTCAGAGATGCAAGAAGGAGTGAAGAATAAATAAAGTGGTAAACATGATGGAAAGGCTAAGTGAACACTGACTTCAAAAAATATTTATAAAAATGCCTTGTGTAATTTTAAAAATATAGAATTGAAATAAACAACAATGCATATAAGACAGAATGGAAAATAAATTGAATGAGTAGGCTTGAAAATAGCTATATTGTTTAAGCCAACAGTAAAGGTTTTGATTTACATCGCACTTAGATAAATTGTAGAATAATTTTGAATTTTTCAGGTACCCACTGTAGAAATGGTATATAATTTCCAATCTGGGGATAGGGGAGGGGATGAGGAAACCATTTTTTTTTATAAACATATAATGTATTTTTATCCCCAGGGGTACAGGTCTGTGAATCTCCAGGTTTACACACTTCACAGCACTCACCATAGCAGATACCCTCCCCAGTGTCCATAACCCCATCCCCCTCTCCCGACCCCCCTCCCCCCAGCAACCCTCAGTTTGTTTTGTGAGATTAAGAGTCACTTATGGTTTGTCTCCCTCCCGATCCCATCTTGTTTCATTGAGGAAACCATTTTTTAAAAACCAATCCAAGGGGTGCCTGGGTGACTCAGTCAGTTAAGTATCTGCCTTTGGCTCAGGTCATGATCTCAGGGTCCTGGGATGGAGTCCCACATCAGGCTCCTTGCTCAGTGGGGAGCCTGCTTCCCCCTCTCTCTCTGCTTGCTGCTCCCTCTGCTCACTCTCTCTCTCAAATAAATAAATAATAAAATTAAAAAAGAAAACAAAAGAATAAAAAATTCATATGATACATAAATAATACCCAAGAGAAAGCTGGAGTAATTACTTTATTATCAGAACATAAAACAGAACATAAAGCAAAAAATGTTACTAGAAGTAAAAGAGGGCACCTCAGAGGAAGCTTTCATGTCCACCAGTAAGTGTGATGTTTGCTATTCCTTCATCTGGTAGAGATCATCATGACGAAGCTATAGGTTACCTCACACTCTGTGATAAAATGACAAGTTTCCTTTTTAGGATCAAGAATAAGGCACTTATACGAAAGGACAAATGGTACATGGGAAGGCACTCAACGTCACTCGTCATCAGGGAAAAATGCGAACCAAAACCACAGTGAGGTACCACCTCACACCTGTCAGAATGGCCAGAGTCAAGAAGACAAGAAATAACAAATGCCAGCAAGGATGTGGAGGAAAGGGACCCTCATGTCCCTTGGTGGGAATGGAAACTGGTGCAGCCGCTATGGAAAACAGCACGGAGAATCCTCAAAATTAAAAATAGGACTACCCTATGATCCAGCAATTCCATTTCCGGGAATAACGCCCAAAGGAAGTGAAAACACTAACTTAGAAAGTACCCTCATGTTCACAGCAGCATTATTTACAATAGCCAAGACATGGGGGACGCCTGGGTGGCTCAGTCGGTTAAGCGCCTTCCTTTGGCTCAGGTCATGATGTCGGTGTCCTGGGATGGAGAGCAGCATCGGGTTGCCTGCTCAGTGGGGAGCCTGCTTCTCCCTCTGCCCCTCCCCCTTTCTTGTGCTCACTCTCTCTCACTCTCTCTCTCTCTCTCTCTCTCTCTCTATATATATATATCTCAAATAAATAAATAAAATCTTAAATAAAAAAGACATGGAACACAACCTAAGTGCCCATTGATGGATGAATGGATAAAGATGTGACATATATATGCAGTGGAAATATATCCACACTCAGCCATTAAAGAAAAGGAGACCTTGTCATTTGTGACAACATGGGTGGGAACTTAAGGGCATTGTGCTAAGTCAGACAGAGAAAGACAAATACCGTATGATCTCATTTATATGCGGAATCTTAAAAAAAAAAAAAAAGCGCGTAGAAACAGAAATCAGATTTATGGTTACCAGAGGTGAGACCAGGGGAGGAGAAAAACAAAGAACTGGAGGAAGATGGTCAAAAGGTACAAATTTCCAGTTATGAGATAAATGAGTCCTGCAGACACGTCACACTGGCTATCGCGAACACTGCTGTAGGACATATGCAAAAGTTGTTAAGAGAGTAAACCCTGAGTTCTCATCACAAGGAAAAAAATCCTTTTTTCTTTTTTTGCTCTCTTTTTATCATATCCATATGCAATGATGTATTCTGCCTAAACTTACCGTGATCACCCTTTCAAAGTATAAGGACTTTTACTTAAGCCAAACCATTATGCTGTATACCTTAAGCTTACACAGTGATCTAGGACAATAACATCTCTCAATAAAACTGGAAGGAAAAAAAAAGAATAAATCACTGGTGTCTCCCATTACTAATTCTCATTGCTGCACTCTAGTTAGCAGAGAAAAGCATGAGAAGGTTATTAAAAAAAAAAAAAAAAAGACAAATATTAAAAAGGAAGAACCAAAACCATCCTTAACCCTACATTATCTATATTTAGAAAACCCAGAAGCATTGACATCAAGGACTGTGGCTTATTGCCCTGGGACACGTCACACCATCATGTGACACAGCGTACAGTTGTTAGCCCAAACCTGACACCTGTTCGTTGAACAAGTTACTCAACGCTACACGTGGGTTTTTGTTACAACACTAATGTTCCGGGGAAGCATTTCTCAATCACCTGGAACAGTGGTTAAAAATGCACTTTAATGGGTCCCATCCCAGGGTTATGGAATCAAAGTGTCAAGTTTAGAGCTGGGAAGCTTCTCTTTACATTCCCATGTGGGTCATTTGTCTAATGAACCACGATGATGGCTTCTGGAGGTGTGCTACAGTTCCATCCTTAATACCTTCTCAGGAAAACTACTAAATCATATTGGTCAATTACAAACCCATCAGGTACTGCCTTCAACTCCCAATCGATTTTATTTACAAACAGGCCGTTTTAACCCACTTGGTGTTTTTTTTTATGTTTTTAAGATTATTTATTTATTTATTTGAGAGACAGAGAGAGCATGAGGGAGGGAAGGAGAGAGGGAGAAGCAGGCTTCCTGCTGAGCAGGGAGCCCAATGCAGAACTCGATCCCAAGACCCTGGGATCATGACTTGAACCAAAGGCAGACGTTTAACTGACTGAGCCAACCAGGTGCCCCCCAAGAGTTCTCTTTTCTCCACGCCCTTGCCAGTGCTGATTATCTTTGTTCCCTGGTTTGTTGTTCTCTGTCCACAGAGCACCCTTCTCTGAAGGTGTCTACCTCCTTCTACTACTTGTTGAAGTCAAAATATCACTTTCTAAGAGACACTGTCCTGACCGTCCTGAGGTCACCACCTCGCCCTCATTCCTCTCTGCTACATCCTGTTGTATCGTCTTTATAGAACTTCACGCTCAGGAATGATCTGGGTCATTAATGTGTTTCATTATCTATGGTCTGCACCTTCTGCTAGACCAGGTGCCTGGACATCTTTTCTGGTAAGGGCCAGATAAGTAATTATTTTTGATTTTGTTAACCCACTTGTTTTGGAACCCTTTCTCTCATTCAGTTTCTTTCCCTGGCCCCTCATGCCAACAGAGTAGAAAGTTTACAAAGCATATGTTCAAAGTAATGCTAGTTTTCACACAAAAACATACCAAATAAATAAATAAATATGAGTATGCAGTGTGATTTGTTGTGCTTTCCAATAACGTGACATAACAGAAAAAAATCCCAATTAGCAGAATATTTTTAGCAGAAAGTCAATTTTGTCTTATCCATATCTTCCTCTGTGAGTGAAATGTCTTGGCTCATTCAAACAGAGTATCAAAGCTGCATTTCAAAAACCATGAGATGCTTAAAAACTACTTGCTGCTAATCCTAATGTCTGGCCTAGACTAGGGATCAATTCCCAGTTTAAACGCACCAGCAAATAATAAAGAGGTTTAGAAAGCACAGGCTGTGTGATGGAATATCATGGCACCATGACACTGACCTAGAGGGCAGCATTATTGTAACTATTTTTAAGAATTACAACATAGAGCTCATTATGGGTCAGTCACATTACGATTTACAAAATAGCTAACAATGGATTTGGCCTTAACTTTGTAATACATTTAACCATCATCCCTACAGACAAGGATCTAATTTTACTGCATATGAAAGGAACATATACATTGCCATTCTCCTGAAGACCTAATAAATTATGAGACTTAAATTTAAATTATTTTTAGAAGATCATCTCCCATTGCTCCCCAAACTTGTACCAGCTCAAGTGAATAGCTAATTATTCCCCATAGAGACAAACAGACACACACAGACAGTATCTCCCTCTCTCCCCCGCAACCTTCTCCTCTCTTTTCTGCTGGCTTGGGCTCTCTCTCTCCCTTTCCCTTGTACTTTTAAATATTTTTTATTTTATTATTTATTTGGCAGACAGAGATCACAAGTAGGCAGAGAGGCAGGCAGCAGGGGAGGGGGGAAGCAGGCTTCCCACTGAGCAGAGAACCTGATGTGGGGCTCGATTCCAGGACCCTGGGATCATGACCTGAGGGGAAGGCAGAGGCTTTAACCCACTGAGCCCCCCAGGCGCCCTTCCCCTGTGCTTTCAGAACCAGGATAACTATAAGGACATTGTTGAAATACCACCAATCCTTCAAGGTTCATCTCCAATGCTACCTCGACCATAGTCCCCCCAAACGGGATTCTTTCCCCAATGAATAAAGTCTCAGGCGTTCTCTTCATTCTGTCTTGAATCTCGAGCTCCTGAAGGCAGAGGCTGGGTTTGGCCTCACTTGGGATCCTGCCTCAACTTCCCTACTCAACTTCCCAGGACCTGGCCAAAAAAAAAAAAAAAAACCATAAATTACTATGGGTGACCCTTTATGACAATATACCAATGCTTCAAATTAGTTCGGTTTTACCACCCAAATAGAACTCACATTCATCACTACAGCTTCTTGGTTAAATGAATAAAGAGCCAGGTAAGAGAACATATTCGGTCTATTTCTTTTTTCTTTTTTTTTCTTTCTCTCTCTTTTTTTTTTTTTATTTAACCTAAACATAAGTACAATAATAACTTAAACTGGGGGCACCTGGGTGGCTCAGGGGGTTAAGCCTCTGCCTTCCGCTCAGGTCATGATCCCAGGGTCCCGGTATCGAGCCCTGCGTCGCCTGCTTCCCCTTCTCTCTCTGCCTGCTTCTCTGCCTACTTGTGATCTCTGTCTGTCAAATAAATAAATAAAATCTTTAAATAATAATAATAATAACTTAAACTGTTAGAGAAATAAATCCACAGCCCAAAGCTGTGCTGTTCTTATTATATGTGCTACAAACCTAAGTTCTTGCCTTCCAGGACCTGCCCAGCTTCCAACTGGGCCCTCATTTGTGTCCCGAGAAGGCCACACAGCCATCTTGTGTGGAAAGCATCAGGCCTCCTCTACCACGGGGAAACTATCTGAGCCAGCCATCAGTGGCTGGGTATTTAAATGACAAAGAAACAAAGAACGCTTAAAAATCAAGGCCGCCTGCATTGGACAACAAGTGACCAAAACTTTGGAAGAGAGACTATCAAACAAACGAAGCTATTTTAAAAGCAGCCGGAAATAAGGAATAATGACAGGGGCAAAAATAAAACACTCACAGCAAAATAAATTTATACATAAGACAACTATTTTTCAAAATTCTTGCTCGGCTTTGGATGTTCTGTTTGCCTCCCAGCTACAAACACATTCTTCACACATGCTGGGAAAGCAACAGAAAACTAGTCAGCATTCAGAGGCTTAATCCACAGTCCCAGCACTGTGCCCGTGGGCTTAATAGTCAGACAGCCATTTGTCCTCAGGAGAGGTTAGGGGTTGCAATGCAAATATGCAAACAACGGAGTTCTTTCCCTAAAATAGCTGCGAAAAACCAGGATCCCTATTGCTATTTTTTTTTTTTCTAAAAGGAAAAAGAAGGGGAAACGCTTGCAATCTTTGGGATTTGTTTCAACACCCTAGTATAATACAGTTTTGAGGGAGAAAACAATGGAAAGGAATAAACACACTTGTCCCTGGGTAAAATCTATACTCTGGAGAAAAGGTTGACATATGTGTGACAGTTGATTTACCAGACTCACTAAAGATTTATTGATTTATCAATCAGTGCCTTGGGCACTTGATTCTCCCCAAGGGAAAATTAACAATTCCAACTAAACTAATATATTCTATTATGAACTAAAATGAATGCAGGGATCAATCCTGTCACTTTGTACAACATCCAATTATGGAAAAAAAAAAAAAAAGGATGTCTATCCTGTTGGGGATACCTAAAATTAAAAGTTACTTAATGAAAGAAATAATGTATTAAATAATCATTATTGAAGCCATTAGACATTTTCTTTTAATGGCTTTCATGTGCTTTAAAGGAGATAAGGGAATCTCAGAAATGTAATTACATAACTGGGTTAAAAATGTGATTTTTTTTAAAGTTGGACACCCAGAACTGAAGGCTGTCTCTAGCACTTTGCAGATGCATTTCCTTGGGCTTCTCCAAGCCTCAGTTTTCTCATCTGTAAAATGGGAAGACAGCGTTGTCCTTGAGAGATGCATAGTGGCACACCAGCCAGTGTCAACCGTGGCAGTGCTATTTTTATTAATGTCCTTCTAAAATCACATGAAGTAGAATATATACTAATGGACTATAACACATACAGGTGCCAGAGCTAAAGTAGTTCACAGAATACAAAGTTCCTCTAGAGATTTTGCAAGGCCTTTCAATGTCAACCAACTGATGGTTTGGAAAGGTTTACATATAGATATAGATATAGATATAGATATAGATATAGATATAAAACTTTCTTTAGTGCTACCCACGGGTCAGAAAAATCAACACCTTTGAGGGTGTTCTAAAGCAGAGGTCAGCAAATCATAGCCTAAGGGCCAAACATGGCCCACCACTTATTTTTATAAATAAAGTTTTATTGGAACACGATCACATCCACTCTTTCATACATTGTCCTGGCTTTTTGGGCACTACCCTGACAGAGCTAAGTAGCTGTTTGAACCATATTACCCTGGGTGAAGTAGGGTAGGGCCAGAAGCAGATCAAGAGAGAAACTGGGAAGAGTTTTACAACAGTGATACTCACAGGTCCCCACAGCGAGAGGAAATGTGGTACACCTTGCAAGGGAAGCATTAGGGTCAATCGCAGGGCAGAAGGTTGAGGGAGATTATAGGCAAGCACCTTTATCATGGTTTCCATGGAAAGGAAAGGATGAGGCAGGGTAGGCAGGCTTAATATCCACTAATGTGAATCTTTTCAGGGGCTCTGGGATGTCCTTGGCTGTGAAGGACCTGCCCTTGGGTGGGGATACAGTATGTGACAGCCCACGAGAGAGGTAGTCGGGGGCATAGACTTAATAGTTGCTCAAGCATTAGAATCAACCAGCCTCTACCCAGGGCCACCAACAGTGCGCTGGGGTTATTTTTTCCCCCCCGCATCCCCGCCAACACTTGTTACTTCTTGTATCTTTGATTTTAGCCATTCTGACAAGTGCAAAGTGGTATCTCATTATGATTTTGACTTGCATTTCTCTGATGAATGATAATAAGTATCTTATCATGAGTCTGTTGACGTTATATGCACTCCTATGTTTACTGTGTTATTTACAATAGCCAAGATAAGGAGACAGCCCAAGCATCCATCCATAGATGAATAAAGAAGATGTGGTGTGTATATATACAAAGGAATATTACTCAATCATAAAAAAAGAATGAAATCTTGCCTTTGCAAACAGCATGAACGGACCTAGATGGTACAATGCTAACTGAAATAACTCAGTCAAAGAAAGAACAAATACCTTACGATTTTACTCATATGTGGAATTAAAAAAAGAGAGAGAGAGACAAACAAAAAAACCAGACT
Source organism: Enhydra lutris kenyoni (assembly GCF_002288905.1). Classification (NCBI taxonomy): domain Eukaryota; kingdom Metazoa; phylum Chordata; class Mammalia; order Carnivora; family Mustelidae; genus Enhydra; species Enhydra lutris. The sequence continues at coordinate 3,913,844 of NW_019154169.1, forward strand.
CTTAAATACAGAGATGCATAGTGGCATCAAACTGATGGTTGCAGAGGGGAGGTGGGTAGGGGGATGGGTGAAATAGATAAAGGGGATTGAAAGTACGTTTGTCTTGATGAGCACTAAGTAATATATAGAATTGCTGAGTCATTATATTGTACACTTGAAGCTATTATAACACAGCATGTTAATTATATTTGAATAAAAATAAATAAATATATAGTTAAAAAGTAATACTAATTCAGTGAATTTAAAATAGGTAAAACCCGAATCCATACTGGGAATGAGGAAAAGATGGCCTTTGAAGTCATGGGCTCAGGGGGTGCCTGGGTGGTGCTGTTGGTTGAACAACTGACACTTAGTTTCGCTCAGATCATGATCTCATGGTCTTGATTTCATAGTCGTGAGATCGAGCCCCACGTCCAGCTCTGTGCTCGGCATGGAGTCTGCTTGAGATTCTCTCCTTCTCCCTCTGCCCCTCCCACTGGTGCTCACTCTCACTTTCTCTCTCTCTCAAGCACGTAAATAAATCTTTTTAAGGGGCGACTGGGTGGCTCAGTGGGTTAAGCCGCTGCCTTCGGCTCAGGTCATGATCTCAGGTCCCTGGGATCGAGTCCCGCGTTGGGCTCTCTGCTCAGCAGGGAGCCTGCTTCCCTCTCTCTGCCTGCCTCTCCATCTACTTGTGATCTCTCTCTGTCAAATAAATAAATTAAATCTTTAAAATAAATAAATAAATAAATAAATAAATAAATCTTTTTAAAAAAAGAAAGACAAAAGAAGAACATACCCCATACCCTCACTTTTGCTGTATGTTTTTGGTCCCAAACTTCAGCCCCAGGAACTAATAAGGTGAAAGGGAACTACGCAAGTATGTAACCACCAGGAGGCAGAGGGCCTTGGAGACCGTTGGAGGCTGGCTACTGCATTAGCTAATTTATCCAAGTCTCAGTTCTACCACCTGTATTTTTTTTTTAAGATTTTATTTATTTATTTGAGTGAAAGAAAGTGAGAGAGAGAGCATGAGGGGTGGGGAGGGTCAGAGGGAGAAGCAGACTCCCAGCTGAGCAGAGAGCCTGATGTGGGACTGGATCCTGGGACTCCAGGATCATGACCTGAGCTGAAGCAGACATTCAACTGACCAAGCCGCTCAGGTGCCCCATGATTCCACCTTTAAAGGCAGTAGAACAGGGCACCTGGGTAGCTCAGTCGGTTAAGCATCTGCCTTCAGCTCAGGTCACAGTCCCAGGGTCCTGGGATTGAGCCCCATGTCGGGCATCCTGCTGAGCAGGGAGTCTGCTTCTCCCTCTCTCTCTGCCCCTCCCCCTGCTCACGCTCTCACTTACTCACTCTCTTGAATGAATAATTCATAAATAAATAAATAGGTGGAATCATAATAGTTCTTGGCTCATAAGGTAATGATAAGATGTAAGTGGGACAGTAGATAAAAGCCTTACCACTGTGCTTGGCACTCAGAGAGGCACTCAGTTAAGTACCAACAATTGTTATTGACCTTGTTTTTGTTATTCCTGCCACCGCTACTTCCATAACAATAACAAAAGAAAATAAAACAAAAAACAACAACAACAACAAAAAAAAAACAAGGAAACTTCAGCACCACAGGGAACATCCCTGCCTTTGGCTGCCTCCAGGGGAGTTCTCTTTCTTTCTATTCCACCAGGGCAGTTGTAACTCCAGAAAAATAAACTCCAGCAAGTTCAACTATCCTCTTCTCTTCTCACCCTGACATGAAATATTTGAAAGGGGGCACCCATGATATAATAATTGACCGAACCGATTCTTCTTTAAGTACTGGTGAAACATTGTTCCCTCTCTAGTGATGAACAACAACAACAACAAAAATTATCAAATAAAAACATCAATAGCTTGAAATAAAAGGAATTACCCCTTTTGAAGTAAAAGCTGTTTGAAGTCTTCACTGTAAGAAATTAGAGAAACTTCAGAAAATGTCAATTCAAATATTTTGGCCATTCATCCATTCAACAAATATTTATTGAGCAATCGTTAGGCACATACTGTTTCAGGAGCTATATTAACAACCTTGAATAAAGGGAAAAAATATCTGTGCCCTATAGGACCCACAAGCTCGTGGGAAATAAGCAAATACACAAGCAGATTAAAAAATTAAATAATGGGGTATGTTAGCTGGTAGTAAGTTAGATGCAAAGAAGGACGTAGATATATAATCTGGAACTCAGAGAAGTCTGACCTGGTAGACAAAAGTTTGGAGTTTCCATTATAGAGCTGATACTTGAAACCTTGAGACAAAATACAATTACCAAAGGAGTGAGGGCAGACAGGGGAAAAAAAACAGGTGCAAGTTCTAATTCCTGGGTTGCTCCAGCATCTAGAGATGGAAAAATAAAGCAAAAGCAGCCAAAGGACTCTGAGAAGTAGTGGCCAGTAAGACAGAAGGAAAACCAAGAGAGTGGTGTCCCAGAGGCCAGCACAGGGGTATCAGGGAAGCAATCAGCCATGTCAGACGCCACTGGTAGAGTGGTGACATGAACAACTGACCGGAGTGGTTTCAAGAGAGAATAGGAGAACTGGAGACAGTGAGAATTGATGATTCAAAGATCTGGGCTATAAAGGTAGGCAAAGAAACAGGTGGTAGTTGGAGGAGAACAGGAAACAAGGAAAGGATTTTCCTCACCACAATGGGACTAACCCAGTAGAGAAGGAAAGAAAGGAGAGAACCGCTGGCATGAGTCCTTGAGAAGGTGAGAGGGGAAAGGGTCCAGTGCACAGTGGAGGGTTGGTCTCAGACAGGAACCAAAAGTACAACCACAATAACAGGAGGGAAGGCAGAGTGCCCAGGCACAAAGGCAGGAAGGGGGATAGGCATGTCCCATAGCGCTCTGCCTCTCCTCATTGGACCACTGATCAGGCAGCACTGTCATTACCCCTGTTTGCCTGCAGGCTTCTCTAAGACACATGAGAGAGCCACCATATTGCTCAGCGGCTTATCATCAGAGCCTACAACGAAGCCAGGCACACAGCAAATATTCAACAAACATGACGAATGGCTCAGTGAAAAAAAGTGAATGTGAATTTTGCTTTGCAGACACGAAAAAACTGTAAAGCTAGAAAATGTAGTACAATGCAGTCATGGCACAAGACAAAGCAATCAGATCAATGGAAGAGAATTTTTTAAAACCTAAAGACAAACCAATAGGATGTAAAAGAATGATGATAAAACTGGCATTGCCAATATGAAGTAATAGCATAAAATATTTAATAAATGCCGTTAACACAACCTGCTAAATATTCAGGGAAAGACAGTATTTGTTGTTATACTACATGCAAAAATGACTCGCAGGTGAATTAGAGGTTTAAAATTTTTTTAAAGATTTATTAATTTGAGAAGAGAGAGAGGAAGAGCAGTGGGGGGGGGAAGGGCAGAGGGGGTAGGGCAGAGGGGGAGATAGTCCTCAAGCAGACTCCCTATTGAGCACGGATCCAGCCACAGGGCTCAATCCCAGGACCCAGAGATCATGGCCTGAGCCAAAATCAAGAGTCAGACACTTAACTGAGCCTAGAGGTTTACATTTTTTAAATGAAATGACCAAAATAAGTGAATATTTGTAGACTCTTAGATCAATACCAAATGCAAAAACCTAAATTTAAAAAAAAGAAATGATAGCAAAACTCAAAAAATCATACAAAGTAACAAGAAAAATTGTAACACAAATTATAAACCAGGAAGGTGCTTTTAATATATATGAAATTCTAACATAGTCCTTAATATACATAAAGAAGTTTTACACATCAGTATAAAATATATATATGTATGCATATGTATATACACATCCACATACTTCCTAGCAACATCCACTGAAAGGGCCTGAAAGCAAAACCTCCAGGAGCAATGTAGATGTGTCTCTATTTAGGTCACTAACACCATTTCATGTTAAAAAGAATCATGGATTCTTGGAGAAATGAATGCATTCTATGGCTGGGGAGGTATATGATGATCCCAGAATATCTTATTAGAGTAGATAGTAAGGAAATGTTTCCCCAAAATGATAGAGGCTCACAAAGGCCCAGGAACTACTGCATCCAAATCTGGAACAATCTGAGCACCAAAATAATAAAAACAAATGAATTACAAACCATTGAAAACTAGAAATCCATGAGTGTATTGGATGATAGATGGTAGATGATTAGATAGATTGATAGATCAATAGTTAGATGGATAGACAGTTTGACAGATGAGGGATGGATAGATATGTAGATAGATAGACGGGTAGATAGATAGATAGTTGGGTGAGGGATGGAGAGACAGAGAGGAAGGGAGGATTCTTGCTTTTAGGAGGTGCTGAGTACCACCTAGAAAATATGGTGGGAATGCTACAGTTGGAAAACCATTTTGCAACCATAAGAGAGATTGGTTAGGCAAGGATCATCAATGGATGTTAAATCTAGGGGGAAGTTTTGATGAGAAGCAGGATCCTCACATAGACTTCATAGATGGCTTATTAGTTTTAAAGGGAAAAGCAGTTCCTTTCTAGTAGAGAACAAAGACAACAGCTTGATTAGATGATCAGAATTAACATCTCTATTTTCAGCCAAATATACATCGAGTGCTTCCAGATGGATATGCTCAGGACACATACTATGTCAATGGCTTGCCAGCCAAGGATTCATTCCCTGTTCCAATCATGAAGAAACACCAGAGATGCCCCAAAATGAGGAACATTCTAATTTAAAAAGTGAAGGATCCTATTTGCTATGATCTCAATGTTTATGTCCCCTCCCCCCAAATTCCTATGTTAGAAACTTAACCCCTAAGGTGATGGTTTTAGAAGGTGGGACTTTTGGGGGTAATTAGATCAAGGGCCAAGTCCTGGTGAATGGGCTTAGTGCTCATATAAAAGAAGGCTGACAGAGACCCCTTCTACCACATGAGGACCCAGTGAGAAAATGTGCCATCTGCAACGCGTAAGAGGGAAAATGTGCAGTCTACACCAGAACCCGACAGTGCTGGCACCCTGACCTTGGACTGCCAACTGCCAAAACTGTGAGAAATAAATTTCTGTTGTTTGTAAGCCACTGGTCTGTGGTATTTTGTTATAGCAACCTGAACGAACGAAGACAATATTCTTTTAAAATGTCAATGTCATAAAAGACAAAAGCTGTGGGAATGTTCCAGATTAAAGGAACCTAAAGAGACAGCACAACTAAATGCAGTATCTAATCTAGACAGGATCTTGATGGAGAAAAATGATATTAGAAAAGATATTATTGGATCTGTTGGCAAAATCACAATGCCAACAGTGGATTAGAGCAAAGTATTATGCAAATTTATTGAAGTTGATTGTGCACTGTGGTGATATACAAGAAGATTCTTATTTTCAGGTAAAACACACAACAAAAATATTGAGAGGTAAAGGGCCATGACTATGCCAACTTTACTCTTAAATGGTTTGAAGGAAAAAATATACAGAATAGATAAAGAAAAATGGGAAAGATGTTAATAATATGGGAAGCTGGGTACAGTGCATACAGGTGTCCAAAACTCGATCTAGACTTGCAACTTCTCTGGAAGTGTGAAATTATTTCCAAATGAAAAGTTTTTTAAAAATCAAAACAAAAAACCTAGCATCCCAATCAGAAAAAAAAAAAAAATGGGCATAGGAGAGGAACAGACAATGCATCTAAGAATAAGCATGAAAAAGAATGTTTAGCCTTAGTAGTAGTAGTGCAAATTAAAATATCTGTCATTTCCAGGAAGTCCTGGACTGTCACCTTCTCAGCTAAGCTTACCTTGACTACTGTAACTAAACCACACACCCTCCTCACTCCTGCCTTCTTAACCTGGTCTGGCTTTTTTCTAAAAATGAAAATGATTTAATATAATAAATAATAGTTTTTTAAGAGATTTCATTTATTTATTTGACAGAGACACAGTGAGAGAGAGAACATGAGCAGGGGGAGTGAGAGGGAGAAGTAGGCTCCCCACTGAGCAGGGAGCCCAATGCGGACCTTGATCCCAGGACCCCAGGATCATGACCCGAGCTGAAGGCAAACGCTGATGACTGAGCCACCCAGGTGTCCCTAATAAATTATATTTTTAAAGAAATAAATTTGGGGGGTACCTGGGTGGCTCAGTCAGTTGAGCATCTGCTTTCGGCTCAGGTCATGATCCCGGGGTCCTGGGATCGAGCCCCATGTTGAGCTCCCTGCTCAGCGGGGTGCCTGCTTCTCCCTCTCCCACTCCCCCTGCTTATATTTCCTCTCCTGCTGTCTCTCTGTCAAATAAATAAAATCTTTAAATAAACAAATAAATTTTAAATAAATTTATAAATAAATAATATTTTCTCTAACTTCTGCCAAATGGGCTCTCACTTCCCCTCATAGAGATTCTATGCTGTCACTAATGATCTTCTCCAACCTAGCCATTGCCTGGATAATTGTTACCTTGAATTCCCTTTCCGACATACTGTTTATGTCCATATCCAATAGTTCTGCGGCAGAGGGCACAGTCTCCGAATTTTTCCTCTGTTGGGTGTTCCTCCTAGTTATTTTGGTGAGAGGTGGTTGAGGGGATGTATAGCTGAATATATCAACCACGATCCAGGCAAGGTGCACCCTATTTTATGCTGTTTTCTTTGGGAGGTTGCTTCAAATTGTGCTCTGGCAAATTCAAAAGTGAAGTCGAGTAGTAATAAGCAAACAATGGATCCAACCAATTTTGCCCCAAAGCTCAGAGTCCAGATGTAAAGACTTAAAGCCCCACGTCCAGGTGCAAAATGATCAAGTTTTAGAATATAAGTGAGAGTCGGTGGAGTAGAGTCCAGAGCCAATGACTAAGAAAGAATTCTTGAGACATCTTTGGTGCAAATGGTGGTTTATTAAAGCACAGGGATGGGACCCGTGGGCAGAAAGAGCTGCTGCCCTGGGGCTGTGATGGGCAGCTGATTATAGACTATTTAAATAAATAAATAATAATTTTTCTAAAATACTAAATGATTTACTCATTTATAACGTTTAGTACTTGCTTGTCTCCTTCAGTAGAATGTAAGTTTCATCGTCATATCAGATAAAGAGCTAGTATCCAAAATCTATAAAGAGCTTAGCAAACTCAACACCCGAAAAACAAATAATCCAATCAAGAAATGGGCAGAGGACATGAACAGACATTTCTGCAAAGAAAACATCCAGATGGCCAACAGACACATGAAAAAATGCTCCACAGTTAAGTGTCCAACTCTTGATTTTGGGTTCAGGTCATGACCTCAGTGTCATGGCATCGAGTCCCGCATTGGGCTCCACACTCAGTGGCAAGTCTGCTTCTCTCTCTCTCTCTGTCCCTTCCCCGGATCACTCTCTTTCTCTGAATAAATAAAATCTTGGGGAGCCTGGGTGGCTCAGTGGGTTAAAGCCTCTGCCTTCGGCTCAGGTCATGATCTCAGGGTCCTGGGATCCAGTCCCACATCAGGCTCTCTGCTCAGCAGGGAGCCTTCTCCCCTTCCTCTCTCTCTGCCTGCCTCTCTGCCTACTTGTGATCTCTATCAAATAAATAAATAAAATCTTTAAAATAAATAAAATCTTTATAAATAAAGAAAAAGAAAAAATTTGAAAATAAAAGCAGAGAGTACATATAACAAAATCTTATTTATGAAGTGAGACTAGTGTTTTTTACTTTCTTCCTCTGTCATATTTATTTTCTATAATGAATATGTATTAGATGTGTAGCAAGCAGGGCAAACTTTTTTTTAAGGGGAGGAAACGGGAATTACCTAGTCAATATAAATAGGCTTTTCTGCTTTAACAAGGATACCAAAAGGGGCGCCTGGGTGCTCAGTGGGTTAAAGCCTCTGTCTTTGGCTCAGGTTGTGGTCCTGGGGTCCTGGGATCAAGCCCACATTGGACTCTCTGCTCAACGGGGAGCCTGCTTCCCCCCCACCCCGCTCTCTCTGCCTGCCTCTCTGCCTACTTGTGATCTCTGTCAAGTAAATAAATAAAATCTTTTAAAAAAATAAAAATAAAAACAAGGATACCAAAAGAGTAAGGAAGGAATTTAAAACAGGTTCAATGTAAACTTACATTGAGTGGAGGCTAGCAAACAAAGACAGGGAACCAAACACAGAATATGAAATGCCCTAACTATTGTTTGTTGTTTTGAAACTGCAAAGGGTATAAATGTGCATATCAAGGCACAAAAAATAAATTTTATAAAAGTGTCTAGACAAAAAGCCCATTTTCTTCTAAGACCAGGATACTCTCAGAACAAAACTCCCAAGACCTGATGGTCTCTGAAGCCACACCAAGTCAATGGACTGCACACGCCTCTGACTTGTACTTGGTAACAGGGCAGGGCCTCATCTGGGCCTTGGGGGGGGGGACAAGTTAGGGGGGCCGGGATGGGGGGCAGGCGTGCGGTGCTCTGAGAAAGCCACTCATCCCTGTCAGCCAGACTCAGGACTAGAACCAGCACCACTTCATGTGAAAATTCACTCAGGGAGGTTTCCCTCCACAAAACAAAATGATTTAAAAAAGAAAAAAAGGCCTGTGGTTTATGAAATTCTAGATTCATTATGGTTACCAGGACCAAGTACATTACATGCAACATGGGGCGAGTCACCAAATACACATAAGACTTGTGTTTTAATCCGTCAGACTTAACTCAGGGAGGAAGACATTTTGGCAACTGCTATAAAATACTGCCCTCTGGTGTTGAGGTCATTCCATATTTGTTACTATAGCACAAAAAGAAAAAAGCCTTTCTTAAGCATAAGAATCACTACCTTCTGGGACTGGTTTCTGGCTTGCAAAAATCTGAATGCAAAATCCCACAGGGTTTCACCACAATATATTTTGGACACCCTCCCTGCCGTGCCTGAAAAACGCCAAGTAATGCTATGATAAGCTATCTCAGCCAATTCATAGAAGAGAACTTTCTTCTCCAAGAACTCTATTCAACTCTCTTTGAGAAGGGGGGAAAAAAGCAGTTCAAGAGTTTCTGCTGGGAAGGGGTTTCTGAGAAATAAACCAAAGGTTTTTTTTTTTTCCCACAGGAAAAGTTCTATTAATTTTGGTAGAAAAATAAAAATAGGAGTATTACATATATATACCATATATTATATATGCCATATATTGTAGAAGACTTTTTAAAAATTTTTTTAAGATTTTATTTATTTATTTGACAGAGATCACAAGTAGTCAGAGAGGCAGGCAGAGAGAGAGGGGGAAGCAGGCTCCCCGCTGAGTAGAGAGCCCGATGCGGGGCTCAATCCCAGGACCCTGAGATCCTGAGATCCTGACCTGAGCCAAAGACAGAGGCTTAACCCACTGAGCCACCCAGGCGCCCCAGAAGACTTTTTTTTTTATAGAAGACTTTTAAAATGTGAGACAGTCTTTGTGCATAACAAATAGCAACATTAACAAAAGAAACTGGCATTAACTATATCTACATTGATCATTTTATCATGCTTAGTAGCACTTAAACAAAATAATTTGGGAAGGTAGTTTTAATGGCTATACATAAAAGGACTACATGTGCTAGCTCAGCAGAAAAATTCAACAGAGTAATTAAAAGCAAGTAACACTATGTTGCCATTGCTTTAAAAACAAACTCTGGGGGCACCTGAGTGGCTCAGTGGGTTAAGCCTCTGCCTTCAGCTGGGGTCATGATCTCAGGGTCCTGGGATCCAGCCCTGCATCGGGCTCTCTGCTCAGCAGGGAGCCTGCTTCTCTCTCTCTCTCTGCCCGCCTCTCTGCCTACTTGTGAGCTCTCTCTCTGTGTCAAATAAATAAAAAAATAAAATCTTTAAAAAAAAAACAAACTCTGAAAAGGTTATATTAAATAATGTTTAAGGGAAATAATGTTTAAGTTTTCTCACATAAATTGAGTCTAGAATGTCTCTATCTCGGGCTGGAGACATGTATATTTTCTCAAATGGCTAAAAATTTTAATTTGTCAGATCTGAGACTTAGAATTTATAGGTATTATAATCCTTATTAGAAAAAAAATTACCTAAATTTCACTATTTTGAAACAATTACCTTGTAGGCAAATTCTGCTCATTTTGTATTTAGAACTTCGTAATAAATGTTTAACAAAATGCTTATTTGAAATTATTAAAAATAATGTCAAAGGAATTTTTGACATATATTTGCAAAAGAAATTACAATGATATTAATTATAGCTGATATTATTGAATATTTAATATATACCAGACACTAATAACTACTTTACCAGAATTATCCCATTTAATCATCCCAAACTCCATCACAAAGGTATAGCCCTATTTTATAGAGGAGGAAAATGACATATATAGAAGTTAATCATTTTTCCAAGGTCATACAGTTAGAAAACGGGAAGTGGCATTAACACCCAAGGACTCTGACTTCAGAAGCCATGTTCTTAATTCTCTGCTATCCCCACGACTAGGGAAGAGTGTTTTTGTACAAACTGGTCACCCAAACTTGGACACAATGTAAACTGTGCTATCCAGAATTTATAAAGTGTTCCTACAAATAAATAAGAAATACAATCTAATAAAAGAAACATGACATCATCAATGTATATCACTTGTCCTGACCTGTCCCCTAAGTTCCCTGGGTCCATATCCCCTTGGGTACTTGTTTTCTCTACTTGAATGTCTTTGGCAGCTGCTAAGAAGTTACATAAGTCGGCTATGTTAATATCCTAGGGCTGCTGTAACAAAGTATCACAAACTGGGTAGCTTAAACCAACAAAAGTTAATTCTTTTATAGTTCTGGGGATCAGAAGCTCACACTCAAGGTGTCAGCCGGGCCATACTCCCACCAAAGTCTCTACAGAAGAGTCCTTCTTTGCCTCTTCCAGGTTCCAGTGGTGGCTGGTAATCTTTGGTGGTCCTTGGCTACTGACAGCATGACTTCAGTCCCTGTCCAGTCCCCTCATATAGCTGTCTTCCCTCTGTTTCTATCTCCCTGTCTCCAAATTCCCAGCTTATAAGAACACCAGCCATTAGATCAGGGCCCACTCTAAATCCAGTACGACCTCATCTCAATTTGATTACATCTTCAAAGACCTTACTTTTAAGGTCACATTCACATGTACTAGGGCTCAGGACAAACATACTGTTTGGGGGAACACAATTCAACCCAGTGCAGTGGCATTTCAGGTTCCTGAGAGTTTCTCTCACCAATAGCCTGTGTGTGTGTGTGTGTGTGTGTGTGTGTGTGTGTGTGTGTGTGTGTGT
>NW_019154169.1:3925053-3927156 GCF_002288905.1 Enhydra lutris kenyoni
AACATATAAATTTAAATACATTTGCATGCATACAACACATACATTGTACAGCATATGTAAGGCATACATCTATGAATACATACACATATAAACAAATATATACAAAAAGGATAATTTCTATAAGGGATAGGCTCTAGGGGCGCCTGGGTGGCTCAGTGGGTTAAGCCTCTGCCTTCGGCTCAGGTCAGGATCTCAGGGTCTCGTGATCGAGCCCCGCATTGGGCTCTCTGCTCAGTGAGGAGCCTGCTTCCCCCTCTCTCTCTGCCTGCCTCTCTGCCTACTTGTGATCTCTCTCTCTCTGTGTCAAATAAATAAATTCTTTTTAAAAAACAGGGGGGATAGGCTCTAGATTATTCTGAAATATTATACACATTTTAATATTTCTTCTATCCATGCATAAAAGGAAACCTTTCTAAGAAACTCATTTAATAATGAAAATTCCCTGTAAGAGTATTTAAATCACCGAATTCTTTGATTAATGATTTAAAACTTTTTTTTTTACAGTAAGAAAAGCAAAATGGGAGTTCCACACCCAGGCATGATAGAGTAACTAGATTTGCCCTACCAATGGAAACAACTAAGAAATTGTACAAAATGTATAAACCAACTGTTTTCAGACACTGAACAATAGGCGGCACAAGACTGTGACCCTAGAGAGAAGTGAAACAAACAATGTGATACTTACACCCTGATTTCCGCCTGGACGCATTTACCAAGACCGTGGCACTAGTAGGGAGATCCCTAAAAGCTAAGAGCAAACTTACTGAGCTGAAAAGAAAGCTACCAGAGTTTTGAAAGTATGAGGTAGCTGGAATTTGTGGGGCAGAGCACCAGAGACACAGGAGTTATACAGAGAGAGAGAGCCATCCAGGTATCTGCATAGTGGTCCCCTTGAGGTTTTGGTAGAATCGTAAGCCATGTAGGCATACAGTAAGAAACCACAAAGCAAGGCAAAGTCTACGTTCTTGGGAAATAACAGCTATAAGCTTAAAGACCACCAGAACTCACAGTGTTTGAATGTTTGATGACTGTATACCAAAACGGCTAGAGGGAAGTGACCTTGTTGAAAACTTTGGGCTTGGAGCAGAAATATCAAAAAGGCCACAGATAAGTAGCAGGTGAGTTAAACTGGCCCTAGTAACTTTACAAAGTTTAAAAACATTGTTTAATAGACTCATCTTAACAAAGGTTTTTTTTTTTAATATTTTGTATTTCTTTATTTGACAGAGCATAAGGAGGGGGAGCAGCAGACAGAGGGAGAGGGAAAAGCAGGCTCCCTGCTGAGTAGGGAGCCCAATGAGGGACTCAGTCCCAGGACTCTGGGATCATGACCTGAGCTGAAGGCAGACGTCTAACCGACTGAGCCACCCAGGCACTCCTCATCTTAACAAAGTTTAAAAACAAGGTTCAATAAGATGAAGTTAATCCATAGATAAGTCAATCAACTTCCAAAACACAATTTCAACATGAAATTTAAAAAAAAAAAATCCAAACACTAAACAAAGTGATGTTTACATCATCTAGCATTAAATAAAAAATCACTAAACATGCAATGAAGCAGGAAACCGTTACCTATAACCAGGAGAAAAACCAGTCAATACAAACAGATCCACAAATTACAGAGGGTGAAATAAGAAAATGAAAACTTTAAAAGAAATATTATAAACATGTTCAAAGATTTAAGGTAACCTTCAACACAATAAAGATAAAAATTAAAATATTCCAAATGGAACATCCATAGATGAAAAATACAATATCTGAAAGGGGAAGTTCACTGAGTGGCTCAGGAGCAGGAAATACTGCAGGAGAGAGGATCAGCAAACTTAAAGACACAGCAGCAGGAACTAGCCAAACTGAAACAAAGAGAAATAAAGCAAACAAAAAAATTTTTTTTAAATAATTAATACAGCCTCTGACAGTATAACACGTTTCGACATATGTGGAGTTGGAAAGGAGAATATAACAGAAAAAACATAGAAGTAATAGTGGTGGGGCACTTGGTGGCTCAGTCGGTTGAGTGTCCGGCCCTTGATTTTGTTCAGGTCATGGTCTCAGAGTCATGAGATCAAGCCCCATGTTGGGCTCTGGGCTCAGTGTGGACCC
>NW_019154169.1:3927256-4019534 GCF_002288905.1 Enhydra lutris kenyoni
GAAATATTGGTTTAAAAGTCTTAACTTACATGTGAAGTGGCATAGTACAGTAAAATCATTAAGAAGACAAAACAAGGGGCACCTGTGTGGCTCAGTGGGTTGGGGCCTCTGCCTTCGGCTCAGGTCATGATCCCGGGGTCCTGGGATCCGCCCCGAGTCGGGCTTTCTGCTCTGTGGGGAGCCTGCTTCTGCCTCTCTCTATCTGCCTGCCTCTCAGCCTGCTTGTGATCTCTGTCTGTCAAATAAATAAATAAAATCTTTAAAAAAAAAAAAAGACAAAACAATCTTTGACAAGTATGCATCTGCTAACAGAACTTCAAAACACAGAACAAGGGGCACCTGGGTGGCTCAGTGGGTTAAAACCTCTGCCTTCGGCTCAGGTCATGATCCCAGGGTCCTGGGATCGAGCCCCGCATCAGACTCTGCTCAGCGGGGAGACTGCTTCCTCCTCTCTCTCTACTTGCCTCTCTGCCTACTTGTGATTTCTGTCAAATAAACAAATAAAAAATCTAAAAAAAAAAAAAAAACACAGAACAAAAGCTTACAGAAAGGAGAAATAGGCAAATCCCCAATTACAGTTAGAAGTTTAAGCTTCCTCTCTCAGTAACTGATAGAACAAATAGATAAAATAAATAAGGATATGGACAATCTGAATCCTCTCAACCAAACTTAACTAATTGATATATATAGAACACGACACCAAACAACTACAGAATATGCATTCTTTTCAAGCGTACATGGAAAATCAACAAGATAGATTATATGCAAGCCACAAATCAAGTCCCAATAAATGTAAAAAGATTGAAAATGTACAGGATATATTCTCTGACCACAATGTAATTATAATAAATAATAAATGGGACACCATTTATAAAAATAAAATTTATTTTTAAAATTAAAATATATTATGTATAATTGAAATATAATTTTAAAATTTATATGTTATAAATTTTATAATAAATAAAAAAGGGGGCACCTGGGTGGCTCAATCAGTTGAGCATCTGAGTCTTGGTTTTAGCTCAGGTCATGATTTCATGGGTCCTGGGATTGAGCTCCACAATGGTTTCCATGCTTGGAGGGGAGCCTGCTTAGGGATTCTCTCCCTCTGCACCTTTCTCACACTCATGCACACACTCTCTTTCTCTCTCATAACTCTTTAAAATAAAGAAATAACAAAAATATATATGAAAAATTCCAAAATACCTAAAAATTAAACACATATTTATGGAACTATGATTCAAATAAGAAATCAGGAGAGAAATTAGGAAATACTTCAAACTGAATTATAATAAAAATATACCAAAATTTGTGGGATGGAGCCAAAGCAGTGCTTAAAAGGAAATTTTATAACTTAAAATGCTTACATCAGAAAAGAAGAAAGTCTTAAATTATCTAAGCTTTTACCTTAAGAAGCTAGAAATAGAAATAGAGAAACAAATAAATCCAAAATAAGTGAAACGAAATAACAAAAATAAGAGCAGAAGTCAATGAAATAGCAAAAAGACAACAGAAAAAAATCAATGTACCAAAAAACTAATTTTTTGAAGAGATTAATAAAAATGATAAGCCTCTAGCTAGGCTGATCAAGAAATAAAGAGAGAAATACAAATTACCAGTATCAGGAATAAAAGAGGAGATATTGCCAGATCCTAAGTTATTAAAAAGATTAAAAAGTAATAAAATAAGATTTACCAATAAATTTGACAACTTTAAAAAACAATTTCTTTGAAAGACACAAAGTACCAAATTGTATCAAAAGAAGAGAAAATCTGAATAGACCTTAATCTATTAAAGAAATTGAATCTGTATTTTAAAACTATTCCTCAAAGAAAACCAAAAAACCAGATTTTTTTAAAGGAAGAAATCTTACACAAACTCTTTCAGAAAACAGTTAAAAGAATCAATTTCCAAATTCATTATATGTGGTCCATACTACTGTTATGCCAAAATCAAAGACATTACAGAAAAATAAAATTAAAGATCGGTTATCTCTCATAAATGTAGATAGAGATTTTTTTTTTAAGATTTTATTTATTTATTTGACACAGAGAGAGATCACAAGTAGGCGGAGAGGCAGGCAGAGAGAGAGGGGAAAGCAGGCTCCCTGCTGAGCAGAGAGCCTGATGTGGGGCTCGATCCCAGGACCCTGAGATCATGAGCTGAAGGCAGAGGCTTAACCCACTGAGCCACCCAGGTGCCTCTAGATACAGAGATCTTTAACAATATATTAGCAAATCAAATGCAGTAATATATATAAGGGGTACTAATCATAACCAGTGGGGTTTTTTTAAGGAGGCAGATTAGCTTATCTTGCAAAAATCAGTCAAGGTGGGGCGCCTGGGTGGCTCAGTGGGTTGAGCCTCTGCCTTCATCTCGGGTCGTGGTCTCGGGGTCCTGGGATCGAGCCCCACATCGGGCTCTCTGCTTGGTGGAGAGCCTGCTTCCCCCTCTCTCTCTGCCTGCCTCTCTGCCTACTTGTGATCTCTCTCTCTCTCTCTCTCTCTCTCTCTGTCAAATATATAAATAAAATCTTTTTAAAAAAAAAATCAGGGGCGCCTGGGTGGCTCAGTGGGTTGGGCCGCTGCCTTCGGCTCAGGTCATGATCTCAGGGTCCTAGGATCGAGCCCCGCATCGGGCTCTCTGCGCGGCAAGGAGCCTGCTTCCTCCTCTCTCTCTGCCTGCCTCTCTGCCTGCTTGTGATCTCTGTCTGTCAAATAAATAAATTAAAAAAAAAAAATCAGTCAAGGTACTTCATTGCATTCACTTTTATTCATGGAATAAAAGGGGGGAAAACATATGATCATTTCAATAGATGCAGAAACAACATTTGACTGAATTCAATACCCATTCGTGAAAAACAGCTTCAGCAAATTAGGAATACAAAGAAATTTCCTCAGTCTGATAAAGGTCATTTATAAAAGCCTTATATAATGATAAAAGACTTAACATTCCACACACACCCCCCAAATCAAGAATAAGCATGGATGTCCACTTTTACCATTTCAGTTCAACATTGTACTAGAGATCTGAACCAGTGCAATAAGGCAAGGAATCACATACAGATTAGAAATCACATACAGATCACATACAGATTAGAAAAGAAGTAAAATGGCTTTACTTTAAAAAAAATGCTCTTACTTATCATCAGTATAATCATGTATGTAAAATCCTAAGGAATCTACCAGCAAATTAGAGAATACATCATTTTGTAAAGGTCTCAGAATATAAGTTTAGTATTTACCAATGAATTATATTTCCATCTATTAGCAACAAACAACTGGAAAATTTTTGTTATAAATACAGCATCAAAATTTTTTGCATGAAATAATTAGGGGTAAAAAATACTAATTCAAATGTGCTGAGGACTCATGACATACTAGACTAAAGCAGGTAAAACCGTCCTAACACACTACAACTCTTAACACTGAAGTTTCCAGTAGGTCGGTCCTTGAATTTTTTTTCTTCAGCTATACATTTTCTCATCTCAGGACTTGGAATTCCATCTCTACATATGTATTCTCCAAAACACGACTCTCATTTCAACCTCTTGTTCCCTCTCTTGTATATTCAGTGGCCTACTCATTATTTCTACTTGGATGTGTCATAAGCACCTGAAACTTAACGTGTTCAAGACTGAATTCCTTATTTTCTACCACTCCCCACCTGCTCTTCCTGCTGTCTTCTTTTGGTTAGCAATCAATTTTTTCTGGGACTCTAGTTAGAAACTTGGAAGTTCTCTGACTCCTCTCTTTCTCTCACGTCCCACTCCAAAATTCACCAACAAATCATGTTGGCTCTTCTTTAAACCGCGATCAGAATCTGACCACTTGTCTCCTTGCTACGCTGGCAAGCCACCATCATCTCCTGCCTGACTTATAAGAGCCCATACCTCTTCTCGCTTCTAGTTTTGCTTTCCTGCAATCTAGCATGTACAGAGCAGCTGGACTTAATCCTTTTTAAATGTTGGTATGATCATGTCACTCTTCTCTTCACAACTTATGTATCCCAAGTGTGTAGAATAGTGCCTGAACACAAAGAAATTGTTCAATAAATTTGTGTAAGTAAATGAACAAAATAATGAATGAAATATAATTTAAATGTTTTAACACAAAATGAGACTCAAAACAAAGATGGAAATCTCCAGGTGCCAAAAAGAGAGGAATCTCAAAGCTAGGTTTGGAAGAAGGAACTGAATGGATAATAACTTTCAGATACCAGGATAGGCTTGATGGGCACATGGGGATAGAAGGTACAGCCTTAGGATCACTTGGAGCAGGAGGCTGGAATTTGCTCCTTTGCCTGAAACCTAAGGCTACCAAGAGCTCCCTATTCCATGATAAGTAGACTAAAATGAGACCCTACCCCATCCTCAGTGAAGAGAATTATCGTGGAAGCATGCCATTCATCCTGAACTAAGAGTGACAAAAAGAAAAAATAATTTCCAGGAAACAAAATTCCTATGTCTATGACATAAATAGATGTAGGGTCCAAATTTACACTTCCAGGGTTGTGTGGGGAAATCCAAAATGATTAATTAACATCCAAACTGCTCTAAGATTACTGAAACTCCAAAGGTCTGTCAAAGAAAACATGGCCTCACTATCTTTCAAATCCCAAAGCATGTAAAATCATTTTTTTTTTAAAAACAATTCCAAGGGAAGATAAATTCACAGTTAAAAATTACATAGTATACAAGAAAACAAGTCACCACAAGAGAGAATAGATAAACCCTGTAAAATACGTTTTAAAATTCCTAGGGAGTTAAAAACAAAAACATTTTTCTTCTTTTCAAAGAGGTAGACTTTTAAAGAATGTGACTTCTAGAAACAACAAATGTAGTCATTAAATTTCCAAAGTTGATGAGTGGATTAAATAGATTGACAAAGCTGAAGAAAGAATTTAAAAACTGGAAAATATACCAAAAAATCACCCAGAATGACAAAGAGAGTGTGGGAAAGTAATTAGAATACACAAAAAATAAAAATGATAAGATGCAGTATCTATATAATAGGAAGGTCACATAAGCAACCAATAAATCAAAGAAATCAAAAGAGAAATTAAAAAAATACCTTGAGACAAATGAAAATGGAAATATAACATTCCAAAACTTATGGGATAAAGCAAAAGTAGTTTCAAGAAGGAAGTTCATAGCAATAAATGCCTACAGCAATAAACAAGAAAATTCTCAAATAAACCTAACTTTACCCCTCAAAGAACTAGAAGAAAAAAAAACCAAAGCCTAGAGTTTATAAAGAAGAAAAGGTAACTAACAAAGATTAGAGAAGAAATAACTAAGAGACTAAAAAGATAATAGAAAATATCAATGAAAATAAGATCTGGTCCTTTGAAAAGATAACCAAAATAGACAAATCTTTAGGGAGATTCATGAAGAAAAAAAGAGAGGGGACAAAAATACATAAAATCAGAAAAAGAAAGAGGAGATATATAACAACTGATAACCAGAGTAATACAAAGAATCACAAGAGACTACTATGAACAATTGTACATCAACAAATTTGACAACCTAAAAGAAATGGATACATTCCTAGAAACATACAACCTACTAAGACTGAATCATGAAGAAACAGAAACTCTAAACAGATCAGTTACTAGTAAGGAGATTGAACCAGTAATCAAAAACCTCCCAACAAACAAAAGCCCAGGACCAGGGGCTTCACTGGTGAATTAAGCCCAATAGTCAACAAATAAAATACCAATCTTCTCAAACTCTTCCAAAAAATAGAAGATGGGACACTTCTAAACTGATTTTACAAAGCCAGAATTACCCTGATACCAAAACCAGACAAGGAGGCCACAAGAAAAGAAAATTACAACCAATATCCTTGATGAATATAGATGTAAAAATTCTCAACAAAATACTAGCAAACCAAATTCGACAGTACTTTAAAAGGATCATACACCACAATAAGTGTGATTTATTTCAGGGATGGAAAGATCAGCAAATCAATCAGTACACCAATCAGTACACCATATTAACAAAACTAAGGATAAAAATCACATGATCATCTCAATAGTTGCAGAAAAAAGCATTTGGCAAAATTCAACATCCATTTATGGATAAACATTCAAAAAAGTGGGTACAGATAAGCCCAGAGCTAACATCATAGTGGTAAAAAGCTAAAAGTTTTTCTTCTAGGATTAGGAAAAATGAAGGTACCCACTTTCATCACTTCCATTCAACATAGTATTAGATGTCCTAGCCAGAGCAATAAGGCAAGAAAAAGAATAAAGGGCATCTAATTGGAAAGGAAGAAGTAAACTGTCACTATTTGTGGATAACATGGTATTACATATAATAGGAAAGCCACAAATTCAAAATTGAGAGATGGGAGAAGGAAGTATTTCAAGATATAATGGCTGCAATTATGAAGTTACAAGTCCTTACTGCTGAGTAGGATAAGTAAACACAAATTCACCAAAAAATCCTAGTGGGATGCCAGGGTAGCTCAGTCAGTTAAGCGTCCAACTCTTAATTTTGGCTTGGGTCAGGATCTCAGGGCCATGAGATCGAGCCCTGTATGGAACTCTGCACTCAGCAGGGAGTCCCTCCCTCTGGCCCTCCCCCCTAAATAAATAAATAAATCTTTTTAAAAAATCCTACTAAAACTGGAGAACATATCAAACATAAGAATATAATCTTAGAAAGTCATTGTAATTTCATTGCCTACAAAGAAATTGTAATCTGATTGGCAGCACATTTCTCATCAAAATCTATAGTTTTGGATGGTAGTATAAAAGTATTCAGGGAAAAAATTATCTAGAATTCTATGTAATTGTCTATAATTTTATACTCTGCTAAATTATCAGGCAAGAGTAAGAATGAGGGGTGCCTGGGTGGCTCAGTCAGTTAAGCATCCAGCTTTTGATTTCGGCTCAGGTCATGATCTCAGGGTCCTGGGATCAAGTCCCATGTCATCAGGCTCTATACAGTGGGGAGTCTGCTTGGGGATTCTCTCTCCCCCTCTCCCTCTGCCCCTCATCTCTCACTCTTCCTCATTCTGTGATGAATAAATAAATCTTTTATTTTATTTTATTTTTTTAAAGATTTTATTTATTTGGCACAGAGAGAGATCAGAAGTAGGCAGAGAGGCAGGTGGGGGAGGGTGGGAAGCAGGCTCCCCGTGGAGCAGAGAGCCTGATGAGGGGCTCGATCCCAGGACCCCAGGATCATGACCTGAGCCAAAGGCAGAGGCTTAAGCACTGAGCCACCCAGGCGCCCCTAAATCTTTTATTTTAAAGAATAAGGGTGAAATAAAGACATTTTCAAATAAATATTGAGAGTGTGTCACTCATAGGCCTCTGCTGGAAGAATTACTAATGGGTGTATTTTAGGAAGAAAGACACTCCAAAAGCAAATGCAAGAAGAATAATTAGCAAAGAAACTCATAAACATATCTAAATAAGTATTGACTATAAAACCATATTTTTTAAAAGTAGTGCTCAATTTGGGGCAAGAAGAAGTAACTAAAAGAAGGTAGAATTTAAAATTACTCAATGACAGTATGAATGATAGGAAAGGAACAGCTGAGAAGTTTCCAAAAGTCCTTATATTATCCTGTAGGAAAGTAGAGATATGCTTACTAAGCATGTTAAAAAAGATAAAGGTAACCTCAAAAAGAAGAGAAGTAAAATGTAGAAGTTCTAAACTATTGGCAGGATAGGGAGAAAAAAAAAACTAGATGAAGAAAGGAAGGGAATAGGGGAAGGAGAAACATGATTACATAAAGTGTGACATGATAGAAATATATCTAAATGTATCAGTGAATTATTTTGGGTTCCTCCAGGAGCATAACCTGAAATGAAGATTCAAATGCAGGTAGTTTATCTGAGACATGATTCCAGGAACCCTCTCGATCTGGGGGACAGGAAACAGAGAAACAGGAAACAGAGAAGGGGAACAGGAAACAGGAAACAGAGAAGGGAAGGCAGTCACAAAAGGGTATGTTGTGCAGCACATTCCCTTTGTGGACACCTGTAGCTTAGTCCTGTTGGACAGATCTCAGAGTTGTTGGGTATAAACTCTCAGAGGCTTTCCCCCTAGACTGCTGGTGCTGGCTGAAAAGTCTCCAGCACTTAGAGAAAACTTCAGGCAAGGAGACAAATGTTGCCATGGAAAACCACAATGAGGTTGGGCATCCCAAAACTTCTATTACAATCAGCATTCATAATAAATGTAAACCAACTAAAACTGCCTATAAAAGACAGTCTCCAGGTCAGATTTTTTTCAAGGAAGAAAACTCCATTTGTATCCTGTTTAAAAAGAGGCATGCCTATGAACACATGTATTTCCTTGCTCTTACAGCTGAGAGAGCCCAGAAGTAATGGCATCCCAGTAGTAATGAGCACACCTGGCCCCCAGATCTTGGTTTCTAACCATTCTCCAACAAAAGGAACCAGGATTACTTGGGGGAAATGACAGATTCTGGAGCAAGGGCAGAAAAAAAGTTTGCATCCCTGGGAGCCTTTGAAAGCCTCCAAATGGCTAAAGTTGGGACAAGAAAATAAAGTAGGCTGGATCATAAGCCAAAGTATGAAATAAATAAATAGGAATCCATACTGACATAAATAAGTGATAAAATAAATAAATGGGCAGAAGAGACATATCTCCCATGCAGAAGAAACTTAAGTAATGTACGTAGGTACTCTACCTTCAAATAAATAGAGCAGTAAGTCTCCACTCCTTAGCTCTGGCTGCACATAGTGACTTCCTTCCAAAGAGGACAGCATGGAAAGGATGGGGTGGGAGTAATTTTACAGTGGAGGATCCTGACAAACACTACTTCAGTCAGATGACCAAGGTCACCATCATCAATAGTAAATCATATTGATCTCTATGTTCCTGATAGGATGTAATGAAAATGGCACTTTACCTCTGTGATCCCCTCTTAAACCCACAATTCCAGTCTAATCATGAAAAAAAATAAAATCAGAAAAACCCCAATTGAGGGATCTTCTGCAAAATCCCCCACCAAATCAGGCTCTCTGCTCAGCGGGGAGCCTGCTTCCCCCTCTCTCTCTCTGCCTGCCTCTCTGCCTACTTGTGATCTCTGTCTGTCAAATAAATAAATAAAATCTTAAAAAAAAGTCCAGGACCCCTCTAAATGGTCTATGTCATCAGAAACAAGGAGAGTCTCAGAAACCATGACAACCAAAAGGAGTCTAAGAAGACATAAAACCTGAGTATAATATATAGACTCCTGAAGAGAATTCTGGGACAGAAAAAGAACATTAGGTAGAAACTAAGGACGGGTGAATCAAGTATGTACTTTAGTTAATAATAATGTATCAATATCAGTTTATTAATTATAACAAATACACTACACTAATATAATGTTAATAATAGAGGAAACAGGGCAGAGTATACGGAAATTCTGTACTATCTTTGTAATTCTTCTGTAAAATATAAAGCTGTCCTAAAAAGAAAAAGCTTTTTTAAAAGGAGTGGAGGGGGTGCCTGGGGTGGTACAGCCAGTTAAGCATCCGACTCTTAGTTTCAGCTCAGGTTGTGATCTCAGGGTCGTGAGATCGAGCCCCACACCAGGCTCCTTGCTCAGTACAAAGTCTGCTTGAGATTTTTGTCTCCTTCTCCCCCTCTGGCTCATGTTCTCTCTCTCTCTCTCTCTCAAATAAGTAAATCTTTTTTAAAAAAAGAGAGAGATCTAAGAATATAAAGAGAGAATGGAAGTAAAAGGGACAAGACGTGTTAACCATTCACCCACACAGAGCTAGTATAACAGAAATGGAACTGCAGGCAAAAAGCAATTTTTTTTTAAGATTTTATTTATTTGACAGCGAGAGAGGGAACACAAGCAGGGGGAGGGGCACAGGGAGAAGCAGACTCCCGCTGAGCAGGAAGCCCGACGCGGGACTTGATCCCAGGACCCTGGGATCATGACCTGAGCCAAAGGCAGACCCTTAACACCTGAACCACCCAGGTGCCCCCAAAAAGCATTATTAAAGTTAAAGATAGTCATTATTTAACAAAAATTCAGAAAAATATCATGATCTCATAAACATCTATTAACATAGCCTCAGAATATACTCTGTATACTTTTTTCCCCAATAGCTTTAATTCTGAAGTAGTCTCCCAAAATAGAGCCCACCATGTGCTCATTTTTCCATTATTTCCCTACTTCCCATCTTAAAGTCTACTCTGACATTCTGAAAAATAGTCCAAGTTTCACCGTATGTAATTTTAAGTGAGATTATGAAATCATAATCATTCCTCCGGGCAAAAGAAAAATGTCTTTAAGGCAACTCGCATCGAGAATGATCGGGGATATTCCACGTTTAGATCCAAAGTTTTGAGTTTATAATTTAACATCAGCCTGAAGTAGAAACTCCCAGCTCAGTGGTTCACTTGCTTGCCATCTCCTCCCTCTCCAGACTCAAAGACACGGCCGGAATTAGACTTCCATTTTTATCAAGAGGTGCATAGGATACAATGCTCGGGGCTCTCACAAGCCTCCCCGTGACTTCAAGACCAGCAGGAGTCAACCCCCAGAGAGCGTCCTGACTTCAGCATCTGGAGAGGTCATCTACCGAAAGAAGGTCAGACATAAAGAAACAAAAAAGAAGAGGATTTTTTTAAAGGCTACAGAAAGAAAAGAGGGACCCGGGTGGGTCAGTTAACAAGGAAGCAAATGTATTTACAGAGTTTATCAGGAATGTGTGACATTACAGTTACACGGATTTATAAAAAGAGAACAACTTTGGTAAATTACAAAGCATGAAATGGTCCCAAAAGTAGGGAAAACTGCTAAATACTCTGGCTCCCCAGGCAGCAAACAAATGCAAAAAAAAAAAAAACCTGAAGCCTGCCAATGTCAGCATTTTAAGATTTTCCCTGCGTGGCCAATTGCAAATGACAGCGAGCTTCCTAGTTAGGTCTGCAAAAGTTTGCTAGAACGTTAAAGCCCGCAGGTAGTCTTTTTTTGTTCATTCTAAAGTCAAAAGAACACAGTTCTTTCTTTCACATGCTAAGCGAATATTAATCTGGCTGGATTCATCTGCATTTTACAGCATACCCATATAATAATCACAAACAACATATGTTTGGAAAAATGGGCATTCGCAACCATGCTTTTTCCTATCAAAGGGGTTTTCTAGCTCAGAATCAATTAGAAGAATTCAGCTGTTTAGGGCATGCACAGGTATGTTTCTAAAATTAAATTATTGAGCGCAAAATTCATTTTCTGTAATTAATTTCTAAAATACTAGTAAATCGTCTCATTTTTAAATTTGTAAAAAAAAAAGGGGGGGGGATAATTTTTAAAGTTTGCATCCTTCAGGAGAAGGCAAAATTAACCTTTACTGTTAGTTAAAAATCAAGCACTATTTTATACATAGTGTCTTATTTAACCCTTACGATGCCACATAAGCTACCCTTTAGGAAGCCTATTTTACATACCACAACTCAGAATGGTGAAGTGATTTGCCCAAAGGCACAGCAGCTGGGAGATGAAGAATTAGGATTTGAATTCGCATCTCCCTGACTCCGAAGCCTGTATATACTGCCCAGCATATAACACATCGCCAGCAAAGATCTGAAGAACTAACGTCTAAAAGCCTTCATTTTTAAAATTTTGTAAGCCACGGGGCACCTGGCTGGCTCAGCAGGCGGAGTGTACGACCCTTGATCTCAGGGCTGTAAATTCAAGCACCACATTGGGTGTACAGATTGTTTAAAAATAAAATCTTTAAATAAAATAAAATTCTGTGAGCCAAGACTACCAAATAACCCCTAACAATCAAATTCGTTTCAGGTAAAGAGAAAAATATTTACTGATACTCTACCCGTACACACATTCAGCTTCGGATATTTTCAGAACATATTCAGACTCAGTTCTTCTAGCATGGAATCCTGATTTATACTTCCAGGATAAACTTGAAAATTCTGTATCAGTGACTGAGAGACAATGCCCATGAAACAGCTCTGAGAAAGGGAAAATGGCCACTGAAGGAACCAAGGAGGGCTTTGAAACAAAGAGTGCTCCTAAATCCGGCTCATCTTTTGTTGGGTCCCCCAGTAATGGGTCTGTGATTAAAGGAGCAAGACTGATACAAAGTGAAGTTCAAGCAAAGCTTTATTTCACGCCAAGCATCAAGAATCAAACTGACCGGCCAGGGCCATCTCTTACAAAGAGGCGAACCCTCTCTCTGCCTTATAGACTAGCTTTTAAGGGCAAAGGCCATGTGGTTGAGCCTGGCCACACACAGGTGGCCAATGAGATTGTAACACACAGAGAAAGCCGCAAAGTCATGCTAGGTCACACATAAGTGACCAATTGAATCAACTGAATTACAATTTACCCTTTAGTAGATATTTGAACTAGCCTATCACCTTGGTCAGAATTGGCGCCCAAAAGGCGCCCCAAGGGCGGGGCCCATACTCCTTGGTAGCTAGGGAGACAGTATGCACCCCCACTGATTGGATACCTCCACCTGGCCTGACCCACCCTTGTATTTGGGCTTTGTTACCTGGGACTGGTTTCCGAGACTTGTTTTTAAGTAAGTTCCCTGAGGGGGGCTGGGCAGGGTCAGTTTAAGTTTTACTGCATAAAACAACAAAATCACTGCTTAACCGGATGGAGCTGCTCTGGCTAAATAGGCCCTTACACTGTTCCCTGAGAATATGAAAGAAAACCTAATTTGTTTGTTTGGTTTTTTAAGATTTTATTTATTTATTTGACAGACAGATCACAAGTAGGCAGAGAGGCAGGCAGAGAGAGAAGAGGAAGCAGGGTCCCCGCTGAGCAGAGAGCCCAATATGGGGCTCAATCCCAGGACCCTGGGACCATGACCTGAGCCAAAGGCAGAGGCTTAACCCACTGAGCCACCCAGGAGCCCCAAGGAACAACCTTGTTTAAAAAGAGGAAATCGTGCGGTGCCTGGGTAGCTCAGTGGATTAAAGCCTCTGCCTTCTGCTCAGGTCACGATCTCAGGGTCCTGGGATCGAACCCTACATTGGGCTCTCTGCTCAATGCAGAGCCTGCTTCTTCCTCTCTCTGCCCACCTCTCTGCCTACTTGTGATCTCTCTCTCTCTCTCTCTCTGTCAAATAAATAAATAAAATCTTTAAAAAAAGGAAATCGCAAAAAAGCCAAAACTGATCTGCTAAATGATAAAAGCCCCTTCCAGAAGATTCAAACTTGGAATGCCAGAAGGGCTGTACAAAGGCCATTTTCCACACTCCAGGTGTGTAGAGGTGGGGTCACACCCAGACATGCCTCAGAGGGTCACCCATTTCAGTCACAGCATACGTTTCCTATCCCACCCTCATCTGTGTCAACAGATTCTACAGACAAAATTTCTTTCCCATTGAACAAAATGGAGAGCTAGAATGTTCTGATACTTATCTTTACTTAATAGTAGAAACCACTGTATATTTTTAGAAGACTACAATAAGTCAACATACCACCAAATGATGCATTTGAACATGTCCCTGTTGCATGGTCAGCCTGGTATACCAAAGCCCCAGAGCCACTGTTTCTTAGCCCTGCCCTTCCGAATCGCTTAAGTGTGTCCATCCAAATTGGTGTGGTGGGTGACTAAGAATTTTGGGTACTCAGATTACAAATAATGTAAGATAAAGTACAATTCCTCTCAATAAGGAAAGTGTTCTTTTTAGGAACTCCAGATTATTCGAAGGACAGAACTAGCTTCTGTCACAAAGCTTCTAGAAACCATCCCTGGGGCCATAAAACGGGTGACATCAAAAATAGTGAATTAAAAAAAACGAAGCATAAAGCAAATGTTAATGTAATAATATCCGAAGATGCTGACATAACTAGAGGCAACTCTCACACTTCATCAAAATCAAAGGCAGATAAATCCCTGCAACCTGTAAACTCAAGGCTAGGTCCAAACTCATCACCCTGTGACTAGAAACCTCTACGTGGCCATATTCTCTGGTCCCAGCAAACCGGTGGACATAGACACGGTCTTCTGCTCTGTCAACGTTCACACACCAGAAGAAGGCACAGAGGACTGCTGCGACTTCAACTGGATGAGTCAAGTGAACTAATTTTTTTTAATAGAATTTTTTTTCCTATTTGAATCACCAATTGAGAAAAAATGGAATTTTATTTATTTTTTTTTTTTAAGAGAGAGAGCGCAAGTTGCCGGAAGAAGGGGCAGGGAGGCATGCAGAGGGAGAGGAAAAGAGAGAATCTCAAGCAGGCTCCCCGCCCAGCACAGAGCCTAATACGGGGCTCGATCCCACAACCCTGAGATCATGACCTGACCCAAGATCAAGAGTCACGCTTAACCGACTGAACCACTCCCCGGCGCCCCCCCAAAATCAGAATTTTTAAAAATGTTGTTAAAATGTCAATTTTAAAATAAGGTAAGTTTTCTTGAAATAGGTTTTAGAGCACAAAAGACAACTTCTAAGGACAGATCATTGGAGCCAATAACAAGCTAAACACTACTACAGGCGTGTTGTTTTCAAGCCTTCTATGTGCTGCAGGCTTCCCCACACATGGTCCTTTTGCTCATACTGGGGTCAAGCTTCAATCAGAGAAGAGTCCCAAAGAGGAACTTACCTAAGGGCCCATTCATCACCAAATGCTGGTGAGCACCTACCATGCACAGTGTGCTGGGCTGGGCCCTCATGGTTCTACCCCCTTTGCAGGAGCTGCTCTTCAACTTGACACACCAGGCTCTCCACCTGGCTTTTGTATACCTTTCCACGTTGTCCACCCTGGCCCCTGGCCCTAGCTACATCACATCTTACCCCCTGGCATCACTGTCTTGCCAAGATAAAGTAGTGGGCAAGCATATTCCAGGCAAATGGAAAAAGAAAGGAGAGCAGTAATAAGTCCTGATCTGCATTTTTAAAACCTGCTCAGGTTTCTGTGTGGAGACTGGATTGAGGGGCTGTTGTATGAATGAGCCAAAGACGGCCTTTGTGGAAGGCCCCTATGTTATTTGCCCACTGCCAGCTGAGGCCTGGGAGCTCAGGAACCCACTGGCACCAAGCTCAAAGTTTTACACGTTCAGTCATTTACAAACCGTCCAAACAAACAGATTTTTAGGCATTCAGGGCCTCCCTGCCTTGCACAGTACACAAAATTCACCCAGCATCTGAAGACCCTTGATAAAACAGCATCATGGTTACAAGACTTCAAGGGCTACTGGCCTTCAGAGCACTCTCACGGGGGGGAGACTCCCCACTGCGTTGCTAATGGCCACCCCCCTAGACACATAAATCCCGCTCCCCAGCAAGTCCCCTGCCCCCTCCCCTCCTGAGTAACAACTCCCCCCATACCCCCCACACTCACGCACCCCAACTAGAGGGACTTCATAGCAGGGAAATAGGAAAGCACCAGCCCATAAAGCTGGCATGTGCTACTGCCACCTTGTGGTGATATCATTTCCCTTGCTCGGTCCCCTAAAGACCCCCACACCCTTGCAGGGGGCTGTCAGTCTCCCAGACGAAGGATGTGGGCAGATGTGGGCTTAGAGCTCCAGAGGCAGATCTCTTTGAAAAATGGTAATAGTAGCACACAGATCAAGAATTAGGAAAAGAGGAACATGTCCCTCAAAAAGTGTAAGGTCAGTCAGGCCTGCAGAGCACAGGTGAAGAGTGGGGCTTTCGTGGGAAATATGGACACCCTAGCCAGAGGGGAGGGCTTGGCACACAGGAGAAGCTCCACACCCTTTAACCAACTTTCTCAGACTCCTTTCAAGGAGTCGGGCTCTGTGCTGGGCTTGGAGCCTGCTTGAGATTCTCTCTCTCCCCCTGCTCCTTCCCCACCCCTCAAAATGAAAATAGATAAAAAATAAAATATTTTTTTAAAAAATAGAAATAAGGGAAATTGCTTTTTAAAAAAAAGTTTGAGATGAATTCCATACTCTTTTGTATGTATCACTAGTACCCGAAAGGATACATAAGAACTTTGTCAAAGTTCTTTAGTTAGCAAAGATGAGAATCTCAATATTAACTTAATTAACATTCCTGAGACTGGAATGATTCAGACGCCCAAAAGTTTCTCTTTACTTTTGTTTAGAATGAAAACATTACACAGAAACAGAATATTCTGTAAATAAATACAACAGAACCACTGACCTACAGCTTGACTCTTCTGCAGCCCAGAGAATCCATTTTTTGAGCACAACGTATTTTATGAATAAACTTCTACACTTTTAAAATTGAGTTTTCTCTTTTTGAAGTACAGCTTCAAGCAACTACAAGTTTCCATCCTGCTAACCCGAGGCAGCCGTTGCTTTTAACTTCTATCTTTTATTTAAAAAACTTAATTGGAAGTTTTTGTAGCCAGAAGGAGTACTTCAAAGAAAAAGGAAAAAAATGCCAAAAATTAATACTTTATGTCATAGGTTAGGAGGGAAAAAAACAAAGATTACAGGAACCAGGGGTTAATGGTTTATATATAGGAAAGCGGTGAAAGAAGGAAAGAAGGCAGGAAACCCATGACTTTGGAAACAAGACGTGGAGGGTGACTGTCCTTCCTCTGGCCGGACAACATGAGGCTTAGAGCAGCTTTCACAATCCCCCCCACCCTTCCCCCACTCCCTCCACCCAGCCCAAAGGCCCTATGAGCAAATCCCACCCCCACCCAAACCATTTACCACACACCCCCCCATTACACATCAAGGGACCACAGCCCTTCCTAATCTTTAATTTCTAGACATTCCTGTCGCTACAGATTCGAAATCCACTCTGATGAAACAATGTGAGAAGGTGGGAAGAGATTCCTAAGATTCCTTCCAGCTCTGATAAGCTATCGCTCTGGGATTTACAGAGAGTGCAACTCCTGGACCGCTCACCAAGCATAACTGATCGACAGGCCAAGGAGATGAATATCTGAGACTTGATCCCGGAGCTTCCTAGAGTGGAAAGAAATAACAGACCCTCCTATTTCAAATGGGGACACTTTCCCATACTCGGACGGGTCCTGAAGATCAGAATAGCTATAAAATCAGACCTCACTGCTCTCAGATAGGCAAGACCTCCCTTACATAAAAAGTCATAAGAGGGGCACCTGGGTGGCTCAGTCAGTTAAGCATCTGACTCTTGATTTCCGCTCAGGTCAGGATCTCAGGGTCATGAGATCGAGCCCCACGTCTGACTCCACACTGGGCATGGAGCCTGCCTAAGATTCTCCTTTCCCTCTCCCACTGCCCCTCCTTCCCCACCCCCTCATGCTCTCTAATTTAAAAAAAAAAAAAAAAAAAAAAAAAAAGTCCTAAGAGCCTGTTTGCTATGCTCTGCTTTCTAAGACTTTGCTCAGCAGCCCATTTCAGAAGCATTTCCCAGCAGTCTCCATCTGTGATGAAGGGCCAGGTGACTGGAGAGATGGGGAAGAAGGTCTGACAATGAACACCAAACAAGGACAAGTTCACTAACAGCCCACACACAGAAGGAGCAAGTTGGCCAGTTGGCCTTTCCGCAGCACCCTGTACATGAAACCAGACCCAGCTGCTGTAGGGATGAGCCTGTGTCCCAAGGGCAGCTAACTCATACTCAGGCCAGGTCTTCCAGGATGGCATCAGAGCAAAATGACAAGCAAGGCCAATCCGTGTCCCTTGCTGGGGAATGTGGATGAGGACATGAAAACAAAGCATTTAGTGATGGGAAAGAGTTAAAGGTCATGGTCAGAGAGGCCCTGATGGACCATAAGGGCCAGAGATGGAGCAGACTTCATGCTGTAAGCCTCAGCAGCACGCACACACACACACATACACACACACCTGCATACACGCTCACCCACATGCACACACTGACATGCTAGACAAAATGGAAAGGGGGAGTTTCATCTACAGTGGAGACCCACAGAAAAAAAATGGGAAATTCCTACATCCCAACAGAAATACAGCGGAAACAAGAGCGGGGAACATAAACTAAAGTTGCATAGCCTTGAAGGCGAATGACACCTACGAGAGGATAGTGGGTCATCACACCATAAGGAAAGGGGCAATCTTACACCTGTACTTGCATAATCCCATGATTTGCGCTATATAAAGCAAAAATTAAAGAATTACAGGACCTGGCAAATCCATAATCATGGTAGGAGATTTTTAATATGCCTCTTCCAGCAAGTTGCAATCCAGGGGACAAAAATTAATAAAGACTTAGAACCATTTGAACAACAACTTTCCCTAATGAACCAATAACTAAGGAGTATGTGCTGTTTTATTCACATGTTTTATTCACATGCAGCATTCATAAAACCTGAATTCAGGGGCACCTAGCTGGCTGGCTCAGTCAGCAGAGCATGTGACTCTTGATCTCGGGATCATGAGTTCAAGATTACTTAAATAAGAGATTTAGAGATTACTTAAATAAGGTTTAAAAAAAAAAAAAAAACCCTGACCATTCAAAGATATAAGGCACATCATAGCGAATATTAAACACTCCAAACACACCTGCCTCAATCTCATTGAAATGTAATTTGATGTTGGGAATCAATAGTAAAAATAATAACTTTTAAAGATGCCTAGGTGGCTCAGTTGTTAAGCATCTGACTTCAGATAGGGTCATGATCCCATGGTCCTCAGATGGAGGTCCCACATCAGGCTCCCTGCTCAGTGGGGAGTCTGCTTCTACCTCTCCCACTTCCCCTGTTTATGTTCCTTCGATGGCTGTGTTGCCTCTGTCTGTCAAATAAATAAATAAAATCTTTTAAAAAATAATAATAATCATCTTCTAAAATATGTATATTTGGATATTTTAAAATACCAGAAATACACAGAGGTCGGGGGGCGGGGAACCATTGTCGTGGAAATTAGAAAGTTTGTAGAATGGAAAAAAAAAAAGTTTAACTAGAGCATGTCAAAACCAATAGGGATGTAGAAAGTTGTGAGAGAATGTTGTTCCCACCCTAATGAGATGAAGGTGAAGGTGATAACCACAAAATCACTGCTTTCTCAAGTATATCACAGAACCAAGGATGTGATTAAACCTAATGAAACAAAATCCAAAAACAGACAAGCATGGCTGCCTTCATCCTTGGCATAGCGGAGGGAAGCAGAAGAGGCAGCCACAGAGGGATTTTAGAAAAGCATGGAACTTGGGACACCTGGGTGGCTCAGTTGTTAAGCGTCTGCCTTTGGCTCAGGTCATGATCCCAGCGTCCTGGGATGGAGCTCCCTGTCGGGCTCCCTGCTTGGCAAGGAGCCTGCTTCTCACTCTCCCATTCCCCCAGCTTGTGCTTCCTCTTTCCCTGTGTCTCTCTCTGTCAAATAAATAAATAAAATCTTAAAAGAGAGAGAGAAGAGGAAAAGCATGGAACTCTCAATGAATTTCCAGAGATGAAACAAAGGTTAGCATGATAGATGAGAATCCCTAACAGTGCCGGTACACAGAGTCTATACCCATGACCAACTCTACTCCATGGGCCTTTATGAAATAGGCGTGAGAAAAATTGGACACAGGACGGGAACACCACCAGACACTTATTCTGAAGCAAATGTGTGGGGCGTTGGGGCTTGTGGAAAAATTACAGTACCAGAGGCAAAGAAAGAGAAAAAGCCAAAATAAATCTTTGAAGAAATAATGGCTGGAACTTTCCCAAATTTGGTTTAAAAAAAAAAAAAAAAGATAAATTCACCTATTCAAGAAGTTCGGCAAAACACTAGTAGAGTAAGGACAAAAATCAAAACAAACAAAATCTCCTACACATATCACAGTCAAACTGGTTAAACCAATACTAAAAGGAAAAATCTTGAAAGCAGCTGGAGAAAACATAGATCAATATTTTGAATTACTCCTCCTTTCTCATCAGAAACTACAGAGTCACGAGACAGGAAGACAACCTCTTTAAAGGGCTAAAAGAAGAAAAAAGGCTGCTACCCCAGAATTCAATATCCAGAGAGAATGTCCCAACAGAATGAAGTTCAAATGAAGACATTTTCAGATAAAATAGGCTGATTAGAGAACAAAATGAAAAAGTTGTAACCGTAAAGCTTGGAGGAGCAGTAGGAGACTATCCTGGCAAACTTGGGGTACACAAAGATTTCTTAAAAGGACACTGAAGGGTCGGGTGCCTGGGTGGCTCAGTGGGTTGAGCCGCTGCCTTTGGCTCAGGTCATGATCTCAGGTTCCTGGGATCGAGTCCCACATCGGGCTCTCTGCTCAGCAGGGAGCCTGCTTCCCTCCCTCTCTCTGCCTGCCTCTCTGTCTACTTGTGATCTCTCTCTGTCAAATAAATAAATAAAATCTTTTAAAAAACAAAAAAAGGACACTGAAGACGCTACACATAAAATTCTTGAGAAACTAGATATCATGAAAAGGAATAACTTCTGCTCTCCAAAAGGTTCATTAAAAGAAAGAAAAAGCAAGCCACAGACTAGAAGAAAAATTCTTAACACATGTAGCTGACAAAGGACTTGTATCCAGAAGATACATGAATGAACTCCAACATATTAATAATAAAAACACAACCCAAGTGAAAAGAATAAATAGCGTTGCAGGGGCGAGGGTGGCTTGGTCGGTTAAGTGCCTGCCTTTGTCTCAGGTCATGATCAGGTCATGATCCCCAGTCCTGGGATGGAGCCCTGCCCCTGGCTCCCTGCTCAGTGGGAAGCCTGCTTCTCCCTCTCCCCCTGCCCCTCCTTTCCCTTCCCCTCCACTCGTTCTCTGCTCCTGTGCTCTTTCGCTCTCGAATAAATAAAATCTTTTGAAAAATAAATAAATAAATAGCATTCGTTTGCAAACTAGACTCCATACATGGAGGGCAGGGAGAGACGGAGAGATGGAAGGGAAAGGAAGCCTCCCAGATGGGGATGGTGGTGGGTTTAATAAGCGAGGGGATTCACTTACAAGGTTTGTGTTGAGCGGTTGCCAGATGAGTAGATCCCACGCCCGGCAGAGTCTTAAAGGCTTCAGAAACAAACTGCCCAGCTGATCTCAACACTGTATCCTCTCAAGGCCACGCCCTTGAAAAGGCTCTGGCTGTGGAACAGTGGGCAGTGAATGTTGCAGGGACAGAGGAGGGGCTGAGGAGCCGACGGGTCGACTGGAGGTCAGGTCCCCTCCATATCCTCCTCCAAAACAGAGACACTTTACAAAAGAAGATACACAAAGAGCAGGTGAGCCGGTGAGAAGGTCTTATCGGTATTACCATGCAATGCCATTCAAAACCACCGTGAGAGCCCACCCCTCTTCCACTAGGATGGATAAAAAAAAAATTTTTTTTAAGATTTTATTTATTCATTTGACAGACAGAGATCACAAGTAGGCAGAGAGGCAGGCAGAGAGAGAGGAGGAAGCAGGCCCCCTAGTGAGCAGAGAGTCCGATGTGTGGCTCAATCCCAGGACCCTGGGATCATGACCTGAGCCGAAGGCAGAGGCTTTAACCCACTGAGCCACCCAGGTGCCCCGGGAATGGATAAAATTTTTAAAAGTCTGAGAGGATAATGGGACAACCAGAACTCTGATAGATTTCTAAAAAGAGTATAAAATGCAAACATCACTTTGGAAAACCGTTTAGCGGTCTCTTAAAAAGTTTAACATGCACTACTCAATTGACCCAATAATTCTCCTCCCAGGTATGTACCCAAGAGTAATGAGAAATAGAACCATGCCCGCGTGAAAACTAACATGAGAATGTTAATAACAGCTGCGTTCATAATGACCAAAACGTGGAAACAACCCAGACATTCCTCAATAGAAGAATGATTGAATAAATTGTGATTTATTCATCCAAAGGAATACTATTATCAAATAGAAAGGAGTGAACTACTGAAACACATAATATGGATGAATTTCAAAAGTCTTACGCTGAATGAGAAGAAGCCAGAGATAACAGAGGACAGACTCTTAGGAACTTCAAAAGCAGGTTAAAGTTACCAATGGTGACAAAATCCAGGAGAGTAGCTGGTTCTGGGGAGGGAGGCTTGACCAAGAAGAAACATGAAATAACTTTCTGGGTTGATTGAAACTTGACAAGTGTGCAGATTACAAGAATATATGAATTTATTAGAACTGACCAAACTGTACTTTTGGGATCTGTGCATTTCACTGTATGTAAAAGATACCTCGCTTTAAAAACTTGCAAGATGCAGATAAGTTATATTTAAAGAAAACATGTCACCTTAAAACCTTAAAGTAGGAAAGGAAAAAAAAAAGTAAAAATTCATAAACTAAGTTTCTCAGTTAAATTAGAAAAAGAATATCAGACTACATTTATAAAGGAAGAACTAAATGTGGTATATTTTAATTTTTTATTATGGAAATTTTAAAACACACAGGAAAATAGAATTGTGTTGTGAATTTTTATTATCTGACACTCAGGTTCAATAATCAACAAGTGGCCAATCTTGCTTCATCTAAATCCTCCTAGCCGAAAGCAATTCCGTAATTTCTATCTTTTCATTCAAAAACTCTATGGAATCTTTTTAAAATATAAAACTTTAATGCCATTACCACATCTAAAAATGACAACAGTATAATAATACAAGAGAAAAAACTACAATAAAGATAAACAAAACCGAAAGCTGATATAATGGATAAAATTCTGAAAACCAACCCAAAAAGCAAATAGGCACAAATAATATCAGGAAAAAAGTAGAGATTCAAAAAAATTGAAGAGGTTACTATCCACAATTTAACGCAATATAGCTGGGCATTACATGAACTAGATAATTTCACAAGGAAATATAACTTACCCAGAAAGAAAAGGAAAACTTATATAATCCTAAAACTATATAATCAGTCATTAAAACTAAACCCACATAGGAAAAAGAAAAAAAAAACGTCAAAACCAATTTCAAAGGTAAATTCATCCAATCAAGTAATTGATTATTCTAACTTCATAAACCATGTTTTTCATTAAAATTTAAAAGAATTAAAAAACGGGCTCGTGGGTGTGGCTCAGTTGGTTAAGCATCTGCCTTTGGCTCAGGTCATGTTCCCGGGATCCTGGGAACGAGCCCTGCCTTGGGCTCCCTGCTCAGTGGGGAGCTTGCTTCTCCCTCTCCCTCTGCCTGCTGCTCCCCCTCCTTGTGTGCTCTCTGTCAAATAAATAAATCTTTTTAAAAAATAAAAATAAGAAAGACAAACAGCAACAAAAAGAATAAGAACGCCACTTAGCCCATTTTATGAAACTAACATAAATTTGACACCAACCCAAGAGAAAGCAATAAGAAAAATTATGGGCCAAATTCACAAAATACTAGCAAACCACATCTAGGCATATATATTTTTTAAAATAAAAATTAGGGGTGCCTGGGAGGCGCAGTCATTTAAGCATCCAAACCCTGGTGTTGGCTAGGGTCATGATCTCAGAGTTGTGGGATCCAGGCCCACATCCTGTTCTGCACTCAAACTGGAGTCTTCCTGAGTTTCTCTCTCCTTCTCTCTCTGCCCATCCCGTGCCCCCCACCGTCACTCTCTTCCTGTCTCTCTCAAATAAATAAATACATCTTAAAAAAAAAACAAATAAGGGACATCTGGGTGGCTCAGTGGGTTAAAGCCTCTGCCTTCGGCTCAGGTCATGATCTCAGGGTCCTGGGATCGAGCCCCGAATCAGGCTCTCTGCTCAGCAGGGAGCCTGCTTCCTCCTCTCTCTCTGCCTGCTTCTCTGCCTACTTGTGATCTCCGTCTGTCAAATAAATAAATAAAATCTTTAAAAAATAATAAAATTAAATTTAATTTAAAAACCAAATAAATAAAATAAAAGCTAACCAGAGTCATGTAATTCACTACATAACAAGCTGAAGGATAAAAAACACAATTCTTTGAAAGATTCTGCAGGTACATTCAGGCATATACACACATACACAAGCATTTGGTAAAATTCAAGATCCTTTTACAACAAAAACTTTTTTTTTTTAAGATTTTATTTTAATTGAGACACAGAGAAAGAGAGAGAGAGAGAGAGCACAAGCAGGGAGGAGGGGCAGAGGGAGAGGGAGAAGCAAACTCCCTGCTGAGCAGGGAGTCCAACGTGGGACTCGATCCCAGGACCCCAGGATTATGACCTGAGCCGAAGGCAGACGATTAATTGAGCCAACCAGGAGACCCTACAACAAAAAATTCTTCAGCAAGCTGGGAATAGAAAATAAATACCAAAATCCTACTGCAAAAGTAATATTAGAATTGAGACAGAATATCCCTTAATCATCAGCAACAAAGATAAATGCATCCTTATTTTTGTTCAACGATGTACTAGAGATATTAGCAGAGTAAAACATGTAAGATAAAAAGAGGACTAAAGGATGAAAGAGAAGGATCAAATTATTATTAATCATGTGATAAAATTATGTAGATAGAAAACCCAAAATATTATACTAAGAATTCAGCAAAGCCATGCTTTATATAAAATAAATACACAAAAAGCAATTTCATCCCTATATGCCTATGACAGACATTTTCTCTGAAAAATATCACTTTATAATAACTGTAAAAACATAAATAAATGCATCTAACAAAATACATGCCAGGCTTCCATGGAGAAAAGTATAAAATGTCACTGAGAGACATTAAAGAAAACTGGAAAATGTATGCCACATTCATGAAAGGGAATACCTAATACCATAACCAAAATCAGGCTAATTCTCCAATCTAATATATAAATGCAATGCAACTGTAAATCAAAATCCCAAAAGGGATTTTCACGGAACTTGATAAGATGATCCTAAAATTTATACAGAACAACAAAGGCTAGGAATAGCCAAGAAATTACTGAAGAACAAAAACATCCTAGATATCAAAGACGTATAGTCAAACTATAATAATGAAGACATTGTTATTGAAGCAGTAGACGAATGGAATACACAAAAAAGAATATACATAAAGGCATAAAAAGAACACAAGACTTAGGAGCACCTGGTGGCTCAATTGGTTAAGTCTCTGCATTTGTCC
Source organism: Enhydra lutris kenyoni (assembly GCF_002288905.1). Lineage (NCBI taxonomy): Eukaryota > Metazoa > Chordata > Mammalia > Carnivora > Mustelidae > Enhydra > Enhydra lutris. Next base: position 3,952,106 of record NW_019154169.1, read on the forward strand.
CGGGTCCTGATCTCAGGCTCCTGGGATCCAGTCCAGCCATCAGGCTCCCTGCTCAGTGGGGAGTCTGCTTCTCCCTCTCCCTCCATACCTCCCCCGCTTGTGCGCTCTCTTGCTCTCTCAAATAAATAATTTTTTTTTTTTTTTTTTTTAAAGAACACAAGGGGCGCCTGGGTGGCTCAGTGGGTTAAGCCTCTGCCTTCGGCTCAGGTCATGGTCTCAGGGTCCTGGGATCTAGCCCCGCATCCCCCTCTCTGCTCGGCAGGAAGCCAGCTTCCCCCCTCCTCTATCTGCCTGCCTCTCTGCCTACTTGTGATCTGTCAAATAAATAAATAAAATCTTTAAAAAATAATAAAAAAGAACACAAGACTTAAACATATGTGTGAATTTGACAAATGATAGGAAGGGCACTAAAAATACCAGTGAAGAACAGAAGCTTTTTTTTTTTCCTAAACGTCAAATCACATTTAATTATTGGAAAAGTCATTTGCATTTTTAGGATTGCTGTCAAATAATTTTTTTTAATCTCCAAATACATTCTAGTATTAGTAGCAAAGATCTATCAGGGTTACACACATTAAGAAAATCATCAGTCATTATCAGGGAAATGCAAACCAAAACCATGATGAGCTACCACTTCGCACCTGTCAGAATGGCTAAAATTAACAACACAGAAAACAACAGATGTTGGCGAGGATGCAGAGAAAGGGAAACCGGCTTACACTGCCAGTGCAAATGCAAACTGATACAGCCACTCTGGAAAACAGTATGAAGATTCCTCAAAAAGTTAAAAAGGATACAAAAATACTGATTTGAAAGTGCACATGCACCTCAATGCTTATAGCTACATTATCAACAATAGGCAAATTATGGAAAGAGTCCAAATGAACATCAGTTAATGAATGGATAAAGAAGACATATCTACACAATGGAATGTTACTCAGCCATCAAAAAGAACATCCTGCCATTTGCAACAATGTGGATGGAGCCAGAGGGTATAATGTTAAGCAAAATAAAGTCACCCAAAGACAAATACCATCTGATTCCACTTACGTGTGGAATTTAAGAAATAAAACAGATGATCATAGGGGAAGGCAGACAAAAAAAGAGAGAGGGAAACAAACCATAAAAGACTCCCAACTATAGACAACAAACAAGGTTTCTGGAGGGGACGTGGGTACGGGGTGGGCTAGATGGGTGATGGGTATTAAGGAGGACACTTGTGATGAGCACTGGGTTATATGTAAGTTAGGAATTACTAAATTCTACACTTGAGACCAATATTCCACTGTATGTTAGCTAACTAGAATTTAAATAAAAATTTGAGGGGCACCTGGTGGCCCAGGCATTAAGCATCTGCCCTCAGCTCAGGTCATGATCCCAGAATCCTGAGATCGAGCCCTGGATCGAGCTCCCTGCTCGGCGGAAAGCCCGCTTCTCCCTCTCCCACCCCCCTGCTTGTGTTCCCTCTCTCACGGTCTCTTTCTCTGTCAAATAAATAAAATATTTAAATACACACACACACACACACACACACATATATATACGTGTGTGTGTGTGTATATATATATATATATATATATATATATATATTTGAAACAAAGAAAAAAAACCTACATTATGTTTCCAACTGGACTGATTAAAATCTACATGCCTGTGAAGCAGGGTTGCACTTAATGGGGCTCTTACGAATCAAGTACAAAGTCATGTATAAAAAAGGAGTTTGAAAACTTCAAAGACTTTTAAGACAGAATTAATTTTTCACAAGTTTCCCAAAGCCATTCGTGATGTTTATTTAGCTTATGGTCTTCAGGATGCACCTGTTTCCACTCACTAATGCAAAAAATTCAGTAAGAGTCATTGCCATAGTTGCCAATCCCACAAGGCTCAATCGGATACCTCCACCGCTTGGTCAGATGTTCAGCTGAGCACTTGACAGTGGTTTTTGCTTGAAGATCAAAGAGCAGGGCACCTGGGTGGCTCAGTCGTTAAGCATCTGCCTTCGGCCCAGGTCATGATCCCAGGGTCCTGGGATCAAGCCCCGCATCCGGCTCCCTGCTCAGTGGGAAGCCTGCTTCTCCCTCTCCCACTCCCCATGCTTGTTTTCCTCTCTCGCTGTGTCTCTGTCAAATAAATAAATACAATCTTTCAAAAAAAAAAAAAAAGAAGAAGAAGAAGATCATAGAGACCAAGAGGTTTAAGAGGTTCTGACCCATCTCTCCAATCTGGGGCTCCTGCTACCTCAGCCAAAGGACACTTCTCCAGAAACTCTCAAAACAAAGGCATTGTCCTTTTGCCTGAGAATTACAGTAGCAATGAAGAACTTCCATGGGTCATGGAAAAGCGTCTCTTGGACAAAATTAAAAGGTGACCAAGGGGGGCGCCTGAGTGGCTCAGTGGGTTAAAGCCTCTGCCTTCAGCTCAGGTCATGATCCCAGTGTCCTGGGATCGAGCCCCGCATCAGGCTCTCTGCTCAGTGGGGAGCCTGCTTCCTCCTCTCTCTCTGCCTGCCTCTCTGCCTACTTGTGATCAAATAAATAAATAAAATCTTTAAAAAAAAAAAAAAAAAAAAAAAAGGTGACCAAGGGGGTGTCCACTTCTTAAAGGCTTTGCATTGTGGGGGGTGGGGAGGGGTGGGGATGGCTGAAGAGCTTTTCTGTTCTATTAGCTGGGAAAACATAGGCTTGTTTTCCTTTTATCTATTTGTGTCTGTGGAACGGTATTTTCTTGACATATTTTCAGAGAAATAGTCTTTCTCAGTTTCTGAGCAGTTGTCCATTTCAGAGCCACATTTTCAACTGTCAGGATGCAAATGTTCCTTCCTTCCCCTGGTTTCTACTTTTGTTTATAGTTCCCCGGCTTCCGAAAAGGTTTCCTCACACTTCTCCTGGTGCTTCTTCAGTTGAACAGAATTTGTTTACGCTGCCAGAAGTTATCTGTTCAAAACAAAAATTTGATCCTGAACTCAATGAGTTTTGGGGGGTTTTTTGGTTTTCTTGGGGTTTTTTTTTTTGTTTTTTTTTAACAGTCACTTTTCTCCATTGGTTACATCCAGGGGCTTGTTGCTTGCTCCAGCGTCAGAAATGGAGCTAAAACTTTTTTTTTTAATCAAGCTGACTTTCTGTACAAGGTTCACTTTCAGCATCTGCCTTATTAAACTCAGATTCTCTTTTCCTATTGCTTTCAGCAGAATCTAGGAGACCCTTCCAGAAGGCTGTTTTAGTTTTCTTCCTTTGAATTCCTTTCAGAATGTCTCCCCTTTCCTTTGGACTTTCCAACCTTTCCTGAGTCAACATCATTATCATCCCTCATCTTCTTTAAAGTTAGCTAATCCCCTGCCATTTTGCCATTCCAAACTACCACTTTCGAGGGAAGAGGCATCTTTTTTCCACCAGCTTCGTGCCCCAAGGTTCCAGTCTGAACTGTTACTTTAATTTCACATTTGGGATGTCAGAGATGCACCACTGAAGTCTTTGTATTTGGACCTGATGCCCCTTTTAGAAGGGACAGTAAAATCAAAATCTTCCGGCGTAAAACAAGTCTTTCCATTTTTGTGGGGATAATTAGCAAGGGTGCTTTGAGATCCGAACTTCAGTCCTTGTGGGCTGATCAAATATTCAACCTATCTTCTTGCTGTTTTCCCCCGATCACCTTTGCTTCACAACGCATGGGACAGACTCGTGGCTTTCTGTCATGGTACCAAGACCAACCACAGCAGAAGCAATGGATTCTTGCTGCACGGGATTCCAATCACTGCTGCTTTTTGTCCCCATTTGTTTCTTGTATCCTTCCACTCTTTCCAATCCCAGAGCAACACCTTCCTCACAGAGGTCACAGGGCTGGTCTGGGGCAAAGCACCCACTGGAGGTGACCAAGAGGGCAGCTCCACCATCCCCCAGGCTCAGACACTCCATCCCAACCGTGCCCTTCAAATGGGCTCCGGGGGCAGCAATGGGGCCAAGAAGGTGCAATGCCTTAGGAGCGGAGCAGAACAAGATGGGAAAATCTCAAGTTTTCAACTTGCAAGTCTGTTGGACTCCACAGCTGCTTTCTGGCCACCCTCTTGGCCACAGCTGCCATCAGCATGACCCAGCCAATCAGATCCCACAGTAGCTTTTCAATAAATGGTGTCGGGATCACTGATAACCTACATGGAAAATCATGCAAAGTTTATCCCTACCTCAGATCACACAGAAAAATTTATTTTGCAGGTGAACTGAAGTTCTGAATGTGAAAAGCAAGACTTTACATTTTTAGAAGGAAATACAGGAAAATAGTTTCATGACCTCCACGGTAGTTTCCTTTAACAAGGAGGGGGGGTGACCACAAACCATCAAGAAAAGACTGCTATGTGTGATTACATTAGGATTTAAAGTTCTATATAACAATAGCACTATAAAGTTCTATATAAAGAAGTGAAAAGACAGACTCAGAAAGAGGACTTTTTGCAACACATACAACTAACAGAGGAATAATAGCCTAGCTATATAAAGAACTCCTACAAATCAGTAAGAAAAGGTGGGGGGGCACCTGGCTGGCTCAGTTAGTACAGCATGCAAGTCCTGGTCTCAGGGTTGTGAGTTCAAACACCACAGTGGGTGTAGAGATGAGTTAAGAATAACATCTTTAAAAAAAGAAAAAAGAAAAGAAAAATAATTGCAACAGGCAGAGAATAATAGTGTTCCCACTCAATCACCTAATAACATCAGAAGCATGGAGGGATGACAACAGAGCAGGCTTATGGCAGCACAGAGAGGAAGGAGGGATAAATTCTCATTTGCCAATGAAAAGGATGGGGCCTGAAACAGAAAAGTCAAGAGGTAGCAATGCAAGCATGGTATTTAGAAATATCAGCTAAAAGAACAGAGTGCGTTTGACTCGGGGAGGGGAAGTAGCAAAATGAGATAAAGGAATAGGGGCAGATAATGCTGTTTTCTACAATGAACCTTGCAGAATTACTAGCTTTGAATAAAAATTGTAAAAAAATGAAACCCTGGAAAGAAAGGAACCTGGGGTGTGGGGGTGGGGGGAATACCTCATGGGGCAGGAAAAAAAAAACTTTTATATTATAACTAATGTTTTCAGAGAGAAAAAATATTTCATCCATGAAACAAGAGTAGGAATTCTAGAAAAAGGACTCTCAAAAAATATATCAGAGGGGACCTAGGTAGTGCAGTCAGTTAAGCATCTGACTCTTGGTTTCAGCTCAGGTCATGCTCTCAGGGTCATGAGATAGAGCACCATAGGGAGCCCCATACTCAGCAGCAAGTTTGCTAGAGATTCTCTCTCTTTCTCTCTCTCCACCCCCTCCCTCCCCCCACACACTTGCATGCTCTCTCTAATAAATAAATTTAAAAAAAAATAGGAAAATCTCCTGGCAATCAACAATTAAAAGACTTCATAGAATAGACTTTAAAAAGGTAAGTCAAGAAAATTTTCCAGAAGGGAAGAGAACGAGAGAGAAATAACATCTCTCAAACCGATCTCTTGATCTTAGTCTCAGAAATGCTTATCCCATCATCTTCCCCCTATCTGTACATGGAGGGTTCATTCTTCCAGTGGCTCAGGTCAGACTTTTTGTAGTCAGACTTAACTTTTTTATTTCTCCAACACCTCCCTCTGATCCATCAGAAAAAAATCTGTTGGTGTCACCTCAAAATGTACCAAGATTCTGTCTCCATTGTCCATCCTGGTTATAAAGATTCATCATCTTCTTGGTTTAGTACAACTGTTTCCAGACCAACCTCTTTGCTTTAGCCTGTGCACTCCCATTACCTGTTTTCAATATAGCATTCAGAATTATTATTTTAAAACAGAAGTTGGGGCACCTGGCTGGCTCAGTCAGTTAAGCATCTGAATCTTGATCTCAGCTCAGGTCTCAGTCTCAAGGTGGTAAGTTCAAGCCCTACCTTGGGCTCCACAGTGGGCATGGAGCCTACTTTAAAAAAAAAAAATGGTTTTAAATTAAAAAATAAAATAAAGCCAAATCAGGATACTCCTGTGTTCAAAACCTACTGGTGATTTCCTATCTGAGTCAAAGTCTTTATAGTGGTCTACAAGACCCTACAGAATCCGGCTCCCTCCTATCTTTCTGACTTATCTGTTACTCCTTTTCTTACTTCAGAATGGACTCTGGGCTTAACAAATAAAAGAGGCTGTACTGTGCACCGCCAAATGGGCCGAAAGATCACTAACCAAATTGCTAAAGAGCTTCCTTCATCCCTATGAGCACTGGCATTGCATGGTATGCAGAGTTTAAAAAAAAAAAACACACACACAATGATTTTTTTTCTGCCTCAAGCATAATTTCTAGGCAATATCTTTTTGGCAACCTAGGGTCCCACAAACCCCCAGTCAAGAAACTGGATTTAGTCCTCCTGTTTTGCCTTCTTTGGATTCGTCAATGTCTTAACTATTTTTCTCCTGTATTATCTTTAAAAACATTCTTAGAGTAATCGTTCCATAGTAATCTTTTCATGGACATTAGTGTATGCATGCTTACTTAAAAATAGTTGCTGCAGGAGCGCCTGGGTGGCTCAGTGGGTCAAGCCTCTGCCTTCGGCTCAGGTTATGATCCCAGGGTCCTGGGATCGAGCCCTGCTTCGGGCTCCCTGCTCAGCAGGGAGCCTGCTTCTACCTCTCCCTCTTCCTGCCTCTCTGCCTACTTGGGATCTCTGTCTGTCAAATAAATAAATAAACTCTTTTAAAAAAAATTAAAAAAAAAATAGTTGCTGCAGACTTCTTTAAATTAAAAAGAATTTTTAATTAATTCTAAAAATTAAAAATTAAATTAAAACTACTTCCTAAACAATACAGGAAACTTATCTCCATTTTTAATACCCTCTTGCTTCTTCTTTCCATTTTTTAAAAATTTTTTTATTTATTGTTTGGGAGAGAGAGCAGAAGCAGGGGGGAGGGGCAGAGGGAAAAGCAGACTCCCCGCTGAGCAGGGAGCCCCATGGAGGACTGGATCCCAGGACCCTGTAATCATGACCTGAGCCGAAGGCAGAGGCTTAACCATCTGAGGCACCCAGTTGCCCCCACTCTTGCCTTTTTTTTCCCTATACATTGTCATATGTTCTCCTTCTGTATATATTACGAATTTTATAAAACACTATCATTATTTGTTTTCTAAGTAAGGAACGTTCCTTTATATTTCTCACATATTCTTTCTTTCTGATGCTCTTCATTCCTTCCTACAGCATGTGCTTCTATCTGAGGCCGTTTTCCTTTAGCCCGAGGAAATCCCCTTTATTCCACTTCTTTGAAGGATATTTTTACTGGATACATAATTACAGGTTGGTTTTTTCCAGCACTTTAAAGATGTTATCCACTCTGTTGGTCTTCCTTAGTTTCTGTTGAAAACCCTGCAGTCTTCCCGGGATGTCTGCCTAACGGCTCACTGGCCTGACCCGTGTCAGATGGTCACCCCTGGCTTCAAGGCTGAGAATTCAAGTATTTCCATATTTCCAGCCTCTATCGTAGAGTAAGGTCAGGGGGGAAGGGAGTTGGACTCGTGTTGAATGAAGTAAATGAAAATATATGGGTGTTGTATTGGTGCTATCAGAGGGGACGTCTTCAAAAGACATCATCTGGGACTGATCTGTAATATAAGGTTGCTGTTTGAATGTGGAAGAAAAATTAAAGGATAACCCTAAGGTGTGCAGACCAAGTAACTGAAAGTGTAATGATAAAATTCACAGAAATGTGAATATCCAAAATACCCTGTTGTGGGGGGAAATGTTATTTTTTTCCTCTCTATAACCTGTTAACAATTTTCTCTTTATCCCTGGAAGTCTAAAATTTCATGATTTGGTGTCTTTTTTTTTTTCTTTTTTTAATTATCCATTGAGAGGAGTACTGAGATGGGTCATTTTAACTTAGAAATTTCGGTGTCCTGAATTAGCCAATTATATCCTTCCTCAGCTTTTTCTGATTTCACTTCTGGAACTCTCTTATTTGAATGTTAAACCTTAGGAACTGATTTTCACTCTGATTCTCTGTGTTCCCTTCCCTCTCTCTCTCTCTCTCTCTCACCCCTCCCCTCACCCTTAAGGGTTGCCTTGTTAATGGCAATGTAGGAAGACCTTGAACTCACCTCCTCCATGGATGCAGCAAATCCATACCTATTTCTAGAGTAATTCCTCCTGAAAAAGAACCAAGGGCTGGCTGAAAGTGACATCCAAATGGAGACTTCCAGGAGGCAGGATATGTTTAGGGGAGGGATCTGGGCTAAAGATACATATTTAGAGATCAAAGTGTAGATGCTATTGAAAGACTGGAACAGAGAACAGATCATCTAGTAAAGATTTGTACCTGGCATTTCTCTGCACATAAAAGCATTACGGGGAGTATCTAGGTGGCTCAGTTGGTTAAGCTTCTGACTCTTGATTTCAGCTCAAGCCATCTCAGGGTCATGGGATGGAGCCCCATATCGGGCACCATGTTCAGCATGGAGTCTGCTTGAGAGTCTCTCACTCTCCGTCTCCCTCTGCCCATCCCCCTGCTCACGTGCTCTAAATAAATAAAATAAATAAAATCTTAATGGAAAAAAAGGTTACAGTGAGCCAAGATGTGGCAGCCCAGGGAAACCTTGATGATCCCAGGGTGACAAAACAAGGCGTTATCTCCCGTGTAGGCCCTGCTGTGAGAAAGTTTCAGAAGTGCAAATGTAAGGAATGGGAATACAGAGAAGAGACCTGAAGACTGAGTCCTGGCATACCCAAAATTTGAAGGTGGGGGCAATGAGGAAAAGCCAGCAAAGGAAAATGCAGAAGAGTGAACAGCGATGAAGGCAGTAAGCCAAGACAGCGAGTTCTCTGAAGCCAAGGGTTTATATAAGGAGTTGGAGAAAGAAGGAGCATCAGATGCTGTGGGCAGGTTGGTCAAGCAAGATGAGGTCTGAGAAATGACCACAGGAGTTAAAAACACAGGGTCATTGGTGACCTTGGCAAGAGCCCCTCCAGCAGAGGGGAGTGAGGGGCTGAAAGCCTGTGTACATTCAAGAAAGACTATAACAGCTCCTTCAAGGAGTTTTGCTCTAAATGGAGGAGAGAAGTAAGTCATCACTAGGAAGGATACAGGGTAAAGAAGGTTGTTTTTTTGTTTTTTTGTTTTTTCATCTTACAATGAGTGATACTATAGCAAATGCATATGCTGATGGGAATGATCCAGTGGATAGGGAAAACTGGAAGATGCGGAACAGAGAAAATCTGCTGGAGCCAGATGCTTGAGAAGGCAAAGGAAGGTGGCAGCCCAAGTCACAGGAGGGAAGGCAAAGTACACAGAGAGGGACGCAGTCTCTGTGTAGACGAGGTGATGGGAAGTCCGCAAGTTCTCTTCCACTGTTGAAGGTGGAATGAGAGAGAAGGGGTGTGAGGTTTCAGGAAAAGAAGTTGTTAAATCGTCATGGAGGTGAAATCCACTGCCTTCTTCCCTCCGTTTTGAATCTAGAGAAACTGATATTTTAAGGACCTGCGGCTCTCAGTAAACTATCTGATGAAAAGCGTTCTTATGTGTTTATATTTCATACCTGATCTTTACCATGAGATAACAGAAGTGATGAACATTCCCCACGTAAAGTAATGACTCTACTCACCACTGTCTCTGCTCTCCACTGCATAGTTTAAGAGCTACTTACACTGAAATAAACTCTATACACATCAATCCCATTACTTCAAGAAGCTAGACTCTTCTAAGGAGATGAGCCTAATAATCTGTATGAATGAAACCACGTCCCAATTTCTCTATAAAGTATGTAAAGAGCAGAACTATGATTTAATGCCAAGTCTGTTGTCAATACCATACCTTAAAATGCCTCGTGTTTACATAAACGACTAGATGGCATCCTGGAAATTCAGGGGCAGATGATAGGGCATTCAGCACCAATGGTAAACGTTCATTTCCTCCATGCCAGCCCTGTTTCTACAGCCCATTCATATAGGATGTATGAATAGCTTCCATAAATATGCTGCCTCTGAGTGCATTTTCTCCACCCTGGTTGGTGTTGGGGTTAGGGGACCGAGACACTCTAAGAGCCAAGGAAAGGTAGGTGTCTTGCTCCCCCTCCCCCCCCATGGACACCACTAAGATTATAAGTAAACATACTGCAGACAGAAACAGCTCTAGACCAAGAACCAAGATCCCAGAACTTGGATCCCATCCCTCACTACACACACACACCAGGGAACAAGGGCTTGATCAGCTCCAGTGAAGATCTGGTCTGGACCAGACTGTGATGTGACCTTCAGTTCTGTCTCTAAACAGCTCACATGGGTCAGTCTGATGACCACTTTGGGCCTAACAATATTAATCTCTACTCCTCAGGGGTGCTGAGACACAACAGACTCAATGAATAATAATAATAATAATAATTATTATTATTATTATTATTTAACTTCTCTAAGCCTGTTTCTTAATCTTTACAAGTGCAATAGCTCCTAACACCAGCAAGCCTTTCCCTGAAGGGCTGCAGTGAGGATCCTGTGACGTCAAATACACTGAGTCTGGGCAAATTACAAGATGTTCATCAGAGCAAAACAGGCTGCAGGAGACGTGAAAGGATGGGAGTGATAAAATCATTTATTGAGGGCACCTGGGTGGCTCAGTCGGTTAAGCGTCTGCCTTCAGCTCAGATCATGATCTCAGGGTCCCAGGATCAAGTCCCACATCAGCGCCCTGCTCCGCAGGGAGTTTGTTTCTCCCTCTGCACCTCCTCCCATTCATTCTCTCAATCTCTCTCTCTTTCATAAATAAATTAGATCTTTAAAAAAAAAATGATCATTTATTGGGGCACCTGGGTGGCTCAGGCATTAAGCATCTGCCTTGGGTTCAGGTCATGATCCCAGGGTCCTGGGATCGAGCCCCACATCGGGCTTTCTGCTCAGCAGGAAGCCTGCTTCTCCCTCTCCTGCTCCCCCTGCTTGTGTTCCCTCTCTCACTGTGTCTCTGTCAAATAAACAAAAATCTTTTTTAAAAAATCATGCATTGATACAAAGAAAATGTTTCTAATTTGGAGAAGTATGCTTTCTCCAAAAAAGAGCAGGTGGGGGGGGGGGGGGAGACTAACTAAAAAGTAAAAAATTGAGAGAAGGAACTTAGAAAAAGCCCACCTTTGCACTTGGTGACAAGGCATAAATTCCCCTGTCCAGTTTATTTCTCATAGATTATTCCAAAGAATAATCTCTTAAGATGGCTCAAAACCAAAACTGGTGTTGCTCAAAGTATGGACCCAAGGACCACCTCCTTTTCGCACCCTTGATGAGATTGTTTAAAATACAAATGCCTGGGACAGTCCACCAAGGATTCTGATGTTTAGGTCTGGATCTGAATCCAGAAATTTACATTTTAATACATTTCCCAGGTGATTCTGATACCACCAAGTACTAAGGACCACCACGGAAGCCTGTCCCGGGGAGCAGCCCACTGATCGTGACCTCGTGCCTACCTACAGAGAAGACTCCTAGTACCAGCTTCATGCTGAGCTGGGCCTCCCGCTGGCCCCCAGCACGCCGCAGGCTGGTGTCTGCAGTGGTCTGTCTCTCCCCTCGTAGCCATTGTTTGTAAAAACAGAAAGCTGAGAGGAGATGCAACATGGGGGGTTAAGGGGGTAGGAGAAGAATAAATGAAACAAGATGGGATTGGGAGGGAGACAAACCATAAGTGACTCTTAATCTCACAAAACAAACTGAGGGTTAATGGGGGAAGGGGGGTTGGGGGGGTGGGATTATGGACATTGGGGAGGGTATGTGCTATGGTGAGTGCTGTGAAGTGTGTAAACCTGGCGATTCACAGACCTGTACCCCTGGGGATAAATAGATATTATATGTTTAAAAAATAAATAAAGAAAGAAAGAAAAAAAGAAAAAAAAAACAGAAAGCTGGCTTTGCAGGAATATAATTCTTACTAAATGATTATACCACGAGCAAGAATGCTGAAAATCCTGATATAAAACGCTATTAGGAATAAGATGAATGGGAGAATCTGCCACGCATTTGCATTTTTGGTCAGAGAGAGGGAAGTTTACAAAGTGTATCAAATGTTTTAAAAGTGTACAAATCTTCTGAGCCAGCAATTCAACTTCCAAGAAAACCATGCTTAGGAAATACAGAGATGTGTGCAAAGCTATATGTAAAAAGATATTCACTGTGCCCTATACATAATAAAAAATCATTTCAACAACTCATCTGAAAATTGTAAACTGGCTAGAAAAACAGGGTGCCTGGGTGGCTCAGTTGGTTAAGCAACTGCCTTCAGCTCAGGTCATGATCCTGGAGTCCTGGGATCGAGTTCCCATTGGGCCCCAGCTCCGAGAGGAGTCTGCTTCACCCTCTGACCTTATTCCCTCTCATGCTTGCTCTCACTGTCTCCCTCTCAAATAAATAAATACAATCTTTAAAAAAAAATATTATGGAACCATAACATAAAATGCTCTCTAACTACCCTTATAACCCATGTTCTAAAAAATTTTTATTGACAAGGAAAAATGTTCAAGATACATTGTTAAGTAGATACCTGGTTACAAAATAACATTAGTATTATATGTAACAAATATACCCTATTTGCTTTAGGTAGTCACATATTTTTATTTTTTTACACAAACACTTATTTACCATATACGGGAGGGAGTTGGAAGAATATTGGTTAAACTACTAAGAGTCCTTTCACTCACCCCAGGTTACAGATGACAAAATCTACTAATGGATGCTAAAATTAGTGGACAAAGGTTTAAAGACAAATAAGATTGGCATAGTCTTAGAGATATTGATTAATACAAAGGGAAGATATAGGTTTATGGCGGAGAAACCCAGCAGACACCACGGTAACAAGAGATCACGGTTAACAAAGCCAGTAGAAAGCTATCTCAAGATCACAAACCCTTGGCTGTGACATGCTAAGAAAAGCACATTTCTCTGGTATTCTTGCCAACAGTACATAATATGATTGCAATCATGTAGGAACACCTAACAAACTCAAACCAAGCTATATTCCACAAAATACCTATACAGTACTCTTCAAAAGCGTCCGAGGTCAAGAAAGACTAGGGAACTGTCATCACAGACTGAATGAGATTAAGGAGACACCATGATTAAAATAAGTCAATCAGAGAAAGACAATTATCATATGATCTTTCTGATATGAGGAATTTGAGAGGCAGAGTGGGGGATTGTGGGGGGCGGGGAAGAGAGGGGAAAAAAATGAAATAAGATGGGACCAGGGAGGGAGACAAACCATAAGAGACTCTTAATCTCGTGAAACAAACTGAGGGTTGCTGGGGGGTGGGGGAGAGCAATAGGGTGGCTGGGTGATGGACATTGGGGAGGGTATGTGCTATGGTGAGTGCTGTGAATTGTGTAAGCCTGATGATCCACAGACCTGTACCCCTGGGGCAAATAATACATTATATGTTAATAAAATTTAAAAAAAAAAAAGCACTATTTCATTCTAAATGGGATCCTGGAACAGAAAAAGGACATTAGTGGAAACATGGGTGAAATTCAGGTAAAGTCTGTAGTTTAGCTAGTAGTGCTGTGTCAATGTCAATGCCCTGGTTTTACTCATTATCCTAAAGTATGTAAAATGTTAACATTAAGGGAAACTGGTGAAGGATAGAGGGGGAACTCTTTGTACTCTTGAATTCGTTTTCTATTGCTGCATAACAAATTACCACAAAATTAGCAGCTTAAAACACCACCCATCTGTTATCTCACGGTTCCGCAGGTCAGAAGTCTGGAGCGGCACTGCTCGATTCTCTGCTCAGGGTCTTACCAAGCTAAAGTTCAGGTGTCCATGAAGGTCATGTTTCTCACCTGGGTCTCTGGGTCCACTCCCAAGCTCACTCAGGCTATTGGCAGGATTCAATTCCTTGCAGTTACAGAAGGATGTTTCATTTCCTTGCTGCCTGTCTGCCAGGGGCCCCCCTTATTTCCCAGAGGCCTCCCTCTGGTCCTTGCAGGAGCCCCCCCCACCCCCGGCCTCTATCTCACAGCTAGCCAAAGTGAGTTGAATCCCCCTGCTTTGAGTATCTCTGACTTCCGCCCGAGAAAGTTCTCTGCTTTTAAAGGCTCTGATTACATTGGACCCACCTGGATAAACAGGGCTAATCTCTGCTTACCTCCACCTGCAAAGCTTCCAGGGCCAACACCGTAACTCCTTCAGAGGATTAGCAGAGTAGGGCATGGATATTTTGGGAGGGATCGTCCTCCTACAACTATATTTGCAACTTATCTCCAAGGCGAAAAGTAGCTCAAAATTAAAAATTAAAAAGAATGGTAATCTTTTGATGCTGATACTTGGGGAAATTTGTTTTTCACTCTTTTTCTAAGTCTTCTGTGTGGAGTTTATATTTCTGTAGTCATAAAGGGGGATTTCTCTGTTGTCTTGAGGATATGTATCTCTATATGCTTCAAAAATGCTGTGACAAGTGAGATTGCATAAGAAGATCCTGCAACTCGTTGGGACTTCTGGGTGGCTCAGTTGGTGAAGCTTCTGCCTTCAGCTCAGGTTGTGATCCCAGGGTCCTAGGATAGAGTCCCACATCCGGCTCCCTGCTCAGTGGGAAGCCTACTTCTCCCTCCCCCTTTCTCCCTGCTTGTGTTCCCTCTTGCTGTCTCTCTCTCTGTTAAATAAATTTAAAAAAGGGGGGGGCACCTGTGTAGCTCTGTGGGTTATGCCTCTGCTTTCGGCTCAGGTCATGATCCCAGGGTCCTGGAATCGAGCCCCGCACTGGGCTCTCTGCTCAGCAGGGAGCCTGCTTCCTCCTCTCTCTTTGCCTGTCTCTCTGCCTACTTGTGATCTCTGTCTGTCAAATAAATAAGCAAAAATCTAAAAAAAAAAAAAAAAACCTTAAAAAAAAAAAAGAAGGAGAAAATCTTGTGGACTTCTTCACAACCGGACTAGCCCAAGAACAGCAAACAAGTATGCCACCTGCCAACAACCTCCCTCCCTCTCAGGCAAACACTGCTTGGAATTCAAAGAGAATTCTCAAACTAGCTTTTTCTGTCAAGTCAGTCACTTGGCGACAACGTCTTACCTCTCACAGAGATTCCCCTCCATATATTTTCTCAAGATACCTTGTCACTGGAGAAGTCGAAGGCGCTTAAATTGTGTTCGTAATAAGTCAAAATGTTTGAATAGGTTGTTATAAGCAAGCCTAGAAATGTCATCTGCGGGGAGCTTCGTATCAGTCTGGATGTAGTTATTCATTGAATAATGACAGCATCATGCTGTCTTCCTAAAATTCCAACACAGAGTAATGAGACCAATTACTGGGTAAACTCAGCCCTGAGGAGGCCAAGAGGGTGTTGGGTAAGGACTGCTGATGACGCCGGGCTCAGTCAGGAGCCTCAAAGTAGGGGGGTGTCCTGAGAAAATGAGAGGTGTTCATTTTCCCCCCCAAAAAAGTGGGGGGAGGTGTGCATTTAAAGTATTTTCCAGGGACACCTGGGTGGCTCAGTGGGTTGAGCCTCTGCCTTCGGCTCAGGTCATGATCTCAGGGTCCTGGGATCGAGCCCCACATCAGGCTCTCTGCTCAGCAGAGACCCTGCCTCCCCCTCTCTCTCTGCCTGCCTCTCTGCCTGCTTGTGATCTCTGTCTGTCAAATAAATAAATAAAATCTTAAAAAAATAAAATAATGTATTTTCCAGGGATGCCTGGCAGGCTCAGGTGGTAGGGCATGCAATTCTCAATCTCAGGGTCACAGGTTCGAGCCCATTAGGTGCAGAGATCGCCTAAAGAAAAAGAATAAAATAGAAAGTATTCTCCAAATACAAGGCAATGGCCAACATTTTGATAATTCTGCAAGGCATTAATTCGTATTCATTTAATAAATATTTATTGGTCATTGTTTCAGCGTTGGAGTTACAGGGGGCATAGAGCTCACAGCCTAGTGGGAAAGAAAGACATTAAACTAGTAACCACTCAAATAATTACAAAACCATGACAAATGCTCCAAAGGAGAAGTTCAGGGTTCAACAAGAATGTTAGTCTAAAGGATCAGAAAAAGAGGATGCTCTGAAGATGTGAAGTTTGTTTTGTTTTGTTTCTTTTTTAAAGATTTTTATTTGTTTATTTGACAGAGAGAGATCACAAGTACGCAGAGAGGCAGGCAGAGAGAGAGGAAGGAAGTAGGCTCCCTGCTGAGCAGAGAGTCCCATACGGGACTCGATCCCGGGACCCTGATCATGACCTGAGCTGAAGGCAGAGGCTTAACCCACTGAGCCACCCAGGCACCCCAATTTTTTTAATCAAGCTTATTACTTTAAGGTAATTGTAGATTTACCTGCAGTTGTAAAAAATAACAGAGATTTTTTTAAAACAGTTATGGGCATTCTTTATATATTATAAATACCAGTGCTGTATTAGATGTGTGGGTTGCAGAGATTTTTTTCCCCCAGTCTGTAGCTTGTCTTGTCATCCTCTTCACATGGGCTTTAGCAGAGCAAATGTTTTTAACTTTGTGAAGTCCAATTTAGCAATTTTTCCTTCTATGGATCATGCTTATGGTATCGAGTCTAAGAACTTTCTGCCTAGCCCTAGATCCTGAAGATTGTCTCCCATGGCTTTTTCCTAAAAGCCATATAATTTTGCATTTCCCATTTTGGGTTATGGGTCAAGATTCATTTTTTGACAATGGATGTCCAATTGCTCCAGCACTCTTTCTCGAAAAGCTCTATTTCCTCTATTGAATTGCCTTTGTGCTTTTGTCAAAAATAAGTTGAGTATATATTTGTTTGGATCTGTTTCTCAGTTGTCCATTCTGACCCATTGTCAGGAAGGAAAGATGGAAGGAAGGAAGGGAGGAAGAAAAGGAGGGAGGGAAGGAGGGAGGAAGGGAGGAAGAAAAGAAAAAAGAAAGAGGGTTAAAACATTACAGAACAGTTGATACAATAGAAATGGCAACAAACCAGACCACAGCCAATGATCAAATTTATGACAGACAGGGGAAAAAAAGTTTACAGGAATGGCAGTGAACAAAGACTCAACAGTAAAAGAAATTAAAGCAATTAGAGTGAAATTTACGGCTATGGAGGTCAGGGGATGGGATGTTTGGTGTCCCCGCTGCAAATGGAAAAGCAGTTTTCAAGGAAAACACACAAGACAATTTCCCTGAATTTGGGAAGAAAAGTCTGCATATTGAAAGGGCATACCACATAACAAGAAATTCGACATAAGAAGCTTAATATCCTACTAAAGCCATTGAACTTCAATCCTAAAGACTTCTTTGGGTATCAGAAAGATTCAGGATGGTTTCAGCCTTTCCCACGACAGCACACAAAGCCAGAAGACAACACAGAAATGCCCTCCAAGCGCTGAAGGAAAGAGTGTGTGCACATATGTGTATGTCTGATCTGATGCTTCTGTAACGTCAACGGTGGTTATTTCTGGATGACAGGATTTGGGAAGAGTTGTGTGTTTTTAAAATTTTATCATTGCAGTTCTCTGCACTATTTGAACTCTCTAGAATGAAAAAATACTGTTATCAAACTAAAAAGATTCTAGAGTACCTGGGTGGCTCAGTCAGTTAAGAAACTAACTCTTGGTTTCCACTCAGGTCATGATCTCAGCCCCCTTGTCAGACTCCATGCTATGCGTGGAACCTGCTTAAGATCCTCTCTCTCTCCTTCTCCCCCTCCCCCCGCCACACACCTGCATATGCTCGAGGGCTCTCTCTCTTCCTCTCTCTCTAAAAAAAACAGAAACATCGCTCCCTGCTGAGCTCTAGCTCATGACCCTGAGATCATGACCCGAACCAAAATCAAGGGTCAGATACTTAACCAACTGAGCCATCCAGGCGCCCCACCAATTAATTTTCTTAATGGAGTATTAAATCCTGTATCTTGCGAAGGTGCTGGCAAGTGGATTAAACTCTCCCTCCTTCAACTTACGTTCCAGTCCTCTTGATCAAACACTCTAGAACCCAGTCCCACCAGTGCTTTCCTGGCTTTTGCTGGCACATGCTAGCTTCTTGGGGCTATAGTCCCCTTCCTTCCTTATCAGGCCCAATGGGTTATCTTGTGACTCAATCCCAATTTTAAGATTAAATCACCATTTGGAGATTAAAATCCTGGTGGCCCGGAAGGGCAGGTCCTGAGGAGGCACAACCCCTCTCCCCCACAGAGATGGGGGGTGGGTGGGTGAACACTGTCTTGTCAAGGAGCAGCCACAGCATCATCTCCAAGCAAGGGGGAATGAGACATTAGCTCTTAATGGGAAGGAGTGGGCTACTTCCATAGGCTCCGAGGGTGCAGGGGAATCTGGGTATTCAAGATTTTCAGGGGCATCAATCCAAATAACTCATTCCATTTGTTCCCACTGGGCCCTGACCTTGCTGCAGCAGGTCTGCCCTCACTGGGAATTTATCCTTCTGTGGAATTTGGCTGTTGTGACCATTCAGTCTTAGGCCTGGTCCCTGCTCAACGGGGAGTCTGCTTTCCCCTCTCTGTCTCCCACTACTTGTTCTCTTTCTCTCTCAAAAAAAAAAAGAAAAAAAAAACAACATTATTTTTTTCTTTATCTTTTTTTTTTTTCCCCTCCCCGTCGAGAACATTCTTGATGAGTTAAACTGTCTTTCCCCCACCCTCCATGGCGAGGCTCTGAAGAATACAGTGACTCGGACAGTTTGGTGCCAGGGCCTTGATTTGTGCTAAAGCATTGGCTCCCCTCTGTCGCATCTGTTCCCCTGCACCTGGGGAACAAATAACCACTCTCCTGACTCCTCCTAGGCTAGATAAAGTTTTGCTGCTTTTGAACTTCATAGAAACGAAACCACAGAGTATGTGCTTTTTTGGGCCTGGCTTCCCCCACTCAGCGTTATGTTGGTGAGATTCCTATGAGTGTGTTATTGCAACTCGCCTGTTCTTATTGCTATTTATATTTTCCTTGTGTAAATATTTATTGCTTCCGTGACAGATGGTAGTTACATTTGTGGGAAGTACAACTGTCATGTGTAGAGAAGGTGACTCACTCCGTTGTACCCCTGAAACTAAATGCAGCATCAAATGTTAACTATACTCAAATAAAATAATTTAAAGATACCTGCACGTTTCTGTTAGTATTCACCCAGGAGTAGGATGGCTAGGTCGTAAAACGTGTGTCTATTCAACTTTAACAACTATTGCCCATTGGTTTTCTAGGATGTTATTTTTTTGAAATAATTAAATTAGACCGGAGAAACAACTTTGATGTTTATGTAACAAAATAAGAGCTGTGAAAATGTGTCCTAGGCTGGGGAGGCCGTGTGGGGCTACACTGTTCGGAGCCTGAAAGGCATGAGAAGGGAAGGTGGGCTGGCTAGTACAATGAAGATGGGGCAAGGTTGAATCCTGGGTCCACTGCTTACATTCTCTGTTACCTTGGCCGAGTGACTGAACCTTCTTCAACTTTAGTTTCTTCATCTGTAAAATGGGGGTAGTACTCACCTAAAAGAGTCATTTTGAAGACGAAATGAGACATTAGGGAAACTCATTAGAGGAGGGCCTGGTACCCAAGTCACGCCCAAAATACTCATTTCTTTCCTTTCAAAGGATTTTTTAAAAAAATTTTATTTATTTATTTGACAGACAGAGATCACAAGCAGGCAGAGAGAGAGAGAGAGTCCCCGCCGAGCAGAGAGCCCAATGCAGGGCTTGATCCCAGGGACCCTAAGATCATGACCTGAGCCAAAGGCAGAGGCTTAACCCACTGAGCCACCCAGGCGCCCCTCCTTTCAAAGGATTTTATTTGGAGGTATTAGGAGATGGATATTATTTGAGTGGGAACCTATATAATTAACTATATATCCTTTAAAGTGTTTAATAAAATAAAGGTAAGACTGAGACTGAACCATTAGAGACTCAATCTCCTAGTTTTACGTTGGTGGGTATGTTTTATGCCAAGCTGGAAAGAGAGTGTGTGCATTTTAGGGTTCTTCCTCAAGACGCCATTTTGCAGAACACACAGACTTTCCCCTATATTTGCAGTTCTTTGAAGAGTAGAGACAACCCCCTGCTCTCCCATGACAACAGCACCTGTCACAGAGGACAAAGCCCTACGGGAAAAAGTAGAGACCCTAGATGCAAAAAATTGGTCTTTGTCTCAGCAGTAAAGGTGTGACCATTGCCATCACAGCCAAAGAAAGACAAAACAAAAGGATCTGGAGCCTCAAATTCTTAGGACCTAACAGCATGCGCACTGATGTCAAGTACTAGAGAGGGTAAGGAACAGCTTCAAATCTTTGCATTGTACTCACAGATCCCATAAGAATATTAATAAATGGACTTGACGGGAACAAAATGAGGTGAGCTGGTGATGCGGGTGTTTTGTCTGGAGGTAAGGGAGGAGTGACCAGAGTTGGGGGGCTTTTGTAGGGGGTGTGGGCTGAGTAAAGACTTGTCTTCTTTAAGATCATTGAGATGCAGAGCTTGAATAGGTCAACCTGCTTGCTACCTGGTTATCTGTGATCTCTTCCAATTTTTTTTTTTTAAAGATTTTATTTATTTGACAGAAAGAATGAGAGAGCACAGCAGGGAGAAGAGTAGAAGGAGAGGGAGAAGGAGGCTCCCCACTGAGCAGGGAGCCCGATGTGGGACTTGGTCCCAGGACCCTGGGATTATGACCTAGCCGAAGGCAGACACTTAACAGACTGAACCACCCAGGCGTCCCTAAACAAGTGTTAGTGTTAAAAGCTCACGAACTTGCACTTAGTTTATGCACCCTG
The DNA here is from genome assembly GCF_002288905.1 of Enhydra lutris kenyoni. NCBI lineage: Eukaryota > Metazoa > Chordata > Mammalia > Carnivora > Mustelidae > Enhydra > Enhydra lutris. The sequence continues at coordinate 3,972,798 of NW_019154169.1, forward strand.
AATAGTAAAAACGAAAGGATGAACTAATATGAACATTGAGATTTATAAGCAAAATTGTATGAACTCATAGAATTTTCACTTTTGAGACCTGATTAGTTTCGATGATTGAAAGATGACAGCAACATGACTTCCCTTTGCTGCAGCTAAGTGCTGCCCCCTGGTTTTATATGTTTGACTCCTGCCTTTGCTGGCATTGGGAATGACGTTTCTGGAGAAACTTTCTGAAACGCGCAAGAGGGGTTAACACCCAGGGCACGGCTAAGTTTTCATTTGTAGCTTGTTGGAGTTGACAGAATATTATTTTAACTATGTGGCATATTTAATATCTTTGGTTTTAACCCTTTCACTCAACTATTCTAAAACACGGGCAAGTCTCTTTTAGGACAGAAGGTCCTGTAGGGGACTGAGTGTAGAGCTGTCTGCAAGGTGCACAGCTTTGGTCATGCTGGCCTGCAGACGACTCTGAACATTGTCCATTTTTAGGTATTCAAAAAATGTTTTTAGATGTGGCTGGGGATGGAAAGTGAAGTGGTTGGAGTGGATTAAATTTTGATCCGGGGGAAGCTCATACATGACATTGCAGGCTTCCAGAGTGGCCAGCGAGCTCTGATTGTCCTTCTCTACCCCTGTGCCTCATGTCGGACTTCCTCTTCCACTTTTTACTAAAAAAGTTAGTAAAATCTTTTTAAAAAAGAGGTGGGGGAAGGGATAATTGGATGATGGGCCTTAAGGAGGACACTTGTTGTAATGAGCCCTGGGTGTTACAAGCAACTGATGAATGACTAAATTCTATTTGTGAGACTAAAAAAAAAAAAAAAATAGTCATCCTTAAAAAAAGAATATTAATGGGCAAACTATAGTTTGGGGTTAATATTCTCAGTACATACATGATCCAACAAAAGAGTTATATCTCGAATACATAAAGAGCTTCTACAACATAATAATAAGCACTACAACCTATTTTTTTAAAGGGCTTGAGTAGACAATCAACAAAAGACATCCGAATGGCCAGTAAGCACATGAAATGGTCTCAGCATCACAAATCATCAGCAGAATGCAAATTAACCACCAGGAGATACCCCTACGCACCCATTAGTATAGTTCATATGAAAAAGACTGACGTGCTCCCTTCAGCAGTGCATATACTAAAACTGGAACAATACAGAGATTAGCCTGGCCCTGTGCGAGGATTACACACAAAAAGACTGACATTACCAAGTGTTGGTGAAGATGAGAAGCAACTGGAACTCTGATATTTTGCTGGTAGAGAGTACAAAGGCACAAACACTTGGAAGAACTCTTCTCAGCAATCCTACTCCTAGGTATTTATCCAAGGGAAATAAAAATGTACATCCCCAAAAAGTCTTGTACAAGAATGTTCATAGAAGGGACGCCCAGGTGGCTCAGTTGTTGTGCATCTGCACTGGGCTCGGGTCATGATCCTGGGGTCCTGGGATCGAGTCCTGCATGGGGCTCCTTGCTCAGTGGGGAGCCTGCTTCTCCTTCTCCCACTCCCCCTGCTTATGTTCCCTCTCTCGCTATGTCTCCTCTCTCTGTCAAATAAATAAATTAAATTAAATTAAATTAAATAATGTTCATTGGAGTTTTATTTATGTTAGTGGCAACACTGAAAACAGCCCAGGTGTCCAAAACAGCACAGAGATCAACTGTTGCAGAGTCCGATAAAAGAAATGTACACTTGAGATCTATGCATTTCACTATATATAAAGTATACCCTAATTAGCATAATCAAACCCCATTCTTCTTTGCAAACCTTTTCCTACTTTTTATTTTAGTTAGCACATCACCATTTATTTCATAGTCTTCAAGCTCAACTCATTCATTCTAGACTTCTCTATTCCTCTTCCTGCTACCTTCTTCTAGTCTATTATCAAACCCTTTAGAGTTTAACTCCAACTCTCAGATCTGTCTCATTTCATTACTAATGATCCAGGCTTAGTTCATGCCCCTATTAATGAAACAGACTAATAAGTGGACTTAGCCTTCCCTAATTAATTCTCTACAATGCAAGGGTACCCGGGTGGCTCAGTCGGTTAAGCAGCTGCCTTCAGCTCAGGCCATGATCCCAGGGTACTAGAATCAAGTCCCGCGTTGGGCTCCCTGCTCAGCCAGGACTCTGCTTCTCTCTCTCCCTCTGGCCCTCCCACCACTCATGCTCTCTCTCAAATAAATAAATAAAGTCTTTTAAAAATTTTCCCTACAATGCCAACAGAATGATCTTCCTAAAATTCAGAATTTATCATGTCACTCCCTCCTTAAACACTCTTCAGTAGACTTAATGCTACCTATAAAAGGCTATCCAAACTCCTAGCAGAGTAACAAACCAAGTGCTACCTGGGCTCTAGTCTATGAACACACCCAAAGAATGTAGTGTCCCGATTCAGCTCGCCCCCAAGTAGAGGCCTGACAATTCTCGGTTTCTATCTGGTGAACAATGCATTCATCTTTCCAGTCCAGGTGGGATATCTTGGATTTCATAATCATCTCCAACCCATAACAAAAGCTCATCCTCCCTGCTCCGTGCCTCAGGGAGAGGAGTCTCCATCTCCAACCACCAAGACTCAAAGTGTGGAGGGACCAGCTGGTCCCTTCCCTGCTTTTCCATATCAGGTACAAAAGTCCTGCTGGCTCAGCCTCAACAGCACCCATTGCTGCTAATGAGCTGCCAGGTTTTGTTTGTTTGTTTGTTTTTGTGCTTTTTTTTTTTTTTTTGAAAGAGAAAGAGAGAAAATGAGAGCATGAAAAGGAGGGAACAGGCCAAATCAAGAGTCAGATGCTCAGTCGACTGAGCCATCCAGGTACCCTATAGCTGTCTTCTTCTTTTTATCTATCTATCTATCTATCTATCTATTTGACACAGAGAGAGAGAGAGAAGAGCAGAAGGAAAGGAAGAAGCAGGCTCCCCACCAAGCAGGAAGCCCAACGTGGGGCTCAATCCCTGGACCCTGGGATCACGACCTGAGCTGAAGGCAGTCACTTAACCAACTAAGCCACCTAGGCGCCCCTACCTGCCTTTTTCTAATGTCAGGGCAATCTCTCCTCTCCTTAAGATCACAGCTGTCCTCTCTCTCTCTCTCTCTCTTTACAGCTGTTGTCTCTTACTTAACCAGTTTACTCTACTTCAAATGCAACTTGGAGGATTTATATCCAATGCATTGACATCACACTTGGCTCAGATTTTCAATATGCCAGAAATTTCCACTTTCCCTGGGGAATCACCATAGCTATGGCTCTAATTGGAGTTTTGTACCATAAACTTCAAAAAGATCAGCTATAAAATGAGGACTCTTACTAATCCGATAATCAACCTTCCATTTTTATGATTCACTTGATCTCAAAGTTAAGATTAGAGGCCAGCCTAACATCAAAACAAAGGCTTTCTTTCACCTCATTGAGTATGTTTGAGCAAAAATGGAACTGCTTTTGTTGGGGATGCTATCTTAAAAGAAATGTCTGGAGTGGGGCAGGTTATGAGATGCCTTACAACAAAGAGATTTTTCTAATAGCCAATGTGCTGGATTAAAGGTGGCCATAAATTAACACTGCTCCCATTAGCGGTTTCACTGCCTCTCATATTGGGCATGTTCTACAACTGCGTTCACCAGCAGAATACTGCAAGAGTGACGCCATCCCAGGGTCAGGCCCAGATCCTAAGAAACAAGAGCCTTCCACTTCTTGTGCCTTGAAAGAGGCTGTCTTGGAGCCCTCAGCCGCCATGTGGGAATTCCAACTACCCTAAGGCCACCATACTAGAGACACATGTAAGGACATCCAGAGGCTGCATGAATAGACATGTCCAGCCAGCCCCCAGCGGAGGTCCCAAGCATCGTGGAGCATAAGCGATTCCTCCTCATTGTGTTCTGTCGGAATTCCCATCCCACAAAACTATGAGGAGATAACATAAGGACTGTTGTTTTAACTCACTTCGTTGTGGGGTATTGTTACCCAGAAATTGATAACTAGTGCAATACAAACCTGATAAAATGAGAAGCTTTAAACAGAATTCTCCATTCTACAGAAATAGATTGCTAACGAAAATGATCTGATTGTTCTTTTCAGATAGCTTCATGAAATTATAAAGCAAATCTATTAGATATGAAACAAAGATAAGAGTGGAAAGTTTGTATGTGGTCTTAAAAAAAGAGACAATTAGGGGCACCTGGGTGGCTCAGTGGGTTAAAGCCTCTGCCTTCAGCTCAGGTCGTGATCTTGGGGTCCTGGGATCGAGCCCCGCATGGGGCTCTCTGCTCAGCAGGGAGCCTGCCTCCCTCTTTCTCTCTGCCTGCCTCTCTGCCTACTTGTGATCTCTGTCTGTCAAATAAATAAAATCTTTTTTTAAAAAAAGACAATTAGAGGTGAATATTAGAATACTGATTTATTTCGCTCTTCAGAATGCATATCCAGAAGAACACGTCAAATTCCATTCCTAGATGATTCCAAGGTTCACACTTGGACAGACTCTTTTCAAAACAAAGCATTCTGTTCATCTATTTATCCAATGAATATTTATCAGATACTTACCATGTGTCAGGTTCCACTCTGAATGCTAAAGATAGTGATGCACAAAACTGACAGTTTCTGTCTTCTGAGAGCTTACATCGAGTGGTAAAATATAAAACGAGAAAACCAGTAAGCCACAGTTAGGCTCAAGAATAGGAAAATCATCCCTGAACAAGGTACAGAGATAGACACAGTGGTGGCAAGAGGGCAGGCTCAGGCCTACTGGGGCCTAGGGTCGGACCCCAGACCTGGCAACCAGGAATTCAATTCCTTATGGGATAAAGGACTCTTGCTTTCTGCAAGACTATCGTCTCAAGCCAAACTCGAGTCTTTCCTTGAAGCTGGAAAACCCCTAAAACTAGATAGATAGATAGATAGATAGATAGATAATACACTGCATGTTAACTGACTTGAATTTAAATTAATTAATTAATTAGTTAATTAATTAAAATAAAAGAAGCTGGAAAAGATAGCAGCCAAGTGAGGCTAGGTGTCCTGACTTCACAGAAGGCTATGGGTCTGGAGAGGTAAAGAACAGAGGATGTGAGCCAAGATGGATCCAAGACTCCCAAAGGTGATCACAGAACAAAGGCAGCCAAGTATCACAAGAAGATCTGGTTCTGAGCTTGGGGCAGATGGAGAACATGTGATGGCAACTATTAAAACCATAAAATGGGGGCGCCTGGGTGGCTCAGTGGATTAAAGCCCCTGCCTTCGGCTCGGGTCATGATCTCAGGGTCCTGGGATCAAGCTCCACATAAAGATTCAGCGGGGCGTCTGGGTGGCTCAGTGGGTTAAGCCTCTGCCTTCGACTCAGGTCATGATCCCGGGGTCCTGGGATTGAGTCCCACATCGGGCTCCCTGCTCAGCAGGGAGCCTGCTTCCCCCTCTCTCTCTGCCTGCCTCTCTGCCTACTTGTAATCTCTGTCTGTCAAATAAATAAATAAAATATTTTTAAAAAATAAATAAGTAAATAAAATGAGCAGACAGGAAGGAAAGAGTAAATTCATCCACAAAACTGTGTATCTATTTATGAGAAACAGATACACTGAAATTAAACATAACTAAAACCGCTAAAGTCTATTTAACATGTTTTGTCTACATGGAAGAAAGCTGTACTGCTATTTTGTAAGGGAAATCTGTGCTCTTGCTTGTCATCTATTGAGAGTTTTTATTATTGTTCCTAAGTGTTTAACAATTGCTATAGTGGGAAAACAAAAATTAGCAGCCTGCCAAGCTCTTATGAGTCATGGCTGCTTATGAGTCCATTCTGCTAACTAGCAGCTGCTGTGCAGCCTAGGAAAGGACTGTGGGGCCAACCCCAAGTGAGGATGGCTCTCTTCTCTAAGGGGAGCCCCTGTAATTCTCAAGAATGGACCAAAATTACCATAAAACAGCAGGTATTCTCAAACATAGATTCGACTACTTTAAGACAAAAATGAAACAAGTGTTTCCCATGAGTCATAAATAAGTTTTTCATAACTTGATTGTGAGTAAAATAACAATTTCCTAACTGATGTCTTTTAAGTCAGGTATGAATGGAGCACATCAGATTACCCTTCTGCCTCAGGTAACTTCTGCCAGGGTAATTTCTGCCTCATTTATTAGTGAGTATCCAGGATCCAACCATTTTACTGTTTAAAGGGGGGGGGGAGCAATTGAAATAAATATCTACCCACAATTTGACAAGAAAGTGGCAGGGAGGCAATATCAAACAGTCAAGAAGAGCCCAGTGAGATTCCCATCTTCTTGACTCTCCCAGATAATAGGTGTGAAATCTTTGGGAGGCAACTTTGCTTCTCTGTGTCTCACTTTCTTCAAGCACTCACATACTGTATTGGCACGCACATCGTACATTTTAAGGGGGTCTTCACAAATGAAACTGAGTAGCAGAATAATATTTTGATAAGAATATACTGTATTTTGTTTCGCATCACAAAAAACTACGAACACGTACGTTTCTGGTGGCTTCTAGTGGAGCTGCCCCTAAGAACCCTTTTGTTTCTAGATGGGACTAGGGGCTTTGTTTTTATTTATTTTTTTTAATAGGTTATCTTTCATACACTCGGGAAGGAAGAACTGTATTTAAACCGAAAACTCTCCCCACCCAGGAAGAAGCAAACCACTCAGGTGCAGCATCTGTTTTGCAGCATTGCCCCCTGAAGACCACGCGAGGATGCAGGGAGCGTCTCCTGGGTAGTTGTCCCACTCCCAAGAGGACTCAGGGACTCTGTTCTAAGTGAGCAGAAGAAACGGAGGTAGATCATCCCACTGGGAACCCGCAACTTCCCGCCTTCCCTTCCGGCGGACCAGCGGGCGCACAACGGTAGCACCTCACTCACCTGCCGGCGGGAAGCAGCTCGGAGATGGGCAGCAGCACCTCCCCAAGCTGTCTTGAGCCAGAAGGCGGGGCGAGGGGTGTGGCCGCGGCCGGGGTGGGGCTGGGGGGGCCGAGTCACACCCACCGAACCTTGGGGCCGGGGCCCCCTCCCCCGCCCACCTCACTGCGCCTGCGCCCGAGAACGCGGGGCAGCCTGGGAGGTAGTGGTGGCCTGAGGGTTGATGCACTGGCGAGCCACCTGTGGAATGCTGCAGCGTTAGCCCCGCCTCCGCTCCTGCGCCCGCGTTCTGAGGCTCCCGGCCTTCCCAGTGCCCAACCCCCAACCAAGAGAGTGAACATAACCATCACCCCCAAAAGTTTCCTTCTGCCCATTTTAAGCCCTCCTCCCAGGCTCAGTCTACCATAACCACTCCTTACATAACCATAAATCGCTTTCAGTCACCATAAATTAGTTTGCATTTTATGGAATTGTATATAAGTGGAGTCATAGACTATGGGCTTTGGAGGGGCTTAGCAGTCAGGCTTCATTATATAGAGATTCACCCATGTTGCTGAGTGTTACTTATAGTCCATTCCTTTATACAGAGATAGCGTCTTTTGTTTATCTAGTCACAAGTTGTTGGACTTTGGGGTTGTTTCCAGTTTATGGCTATCACAAACAAAACTATCGACATCGATGTGCACATCTTTGTATGGACCTACACTTTTATTTGGATTAATACCTACGAGTGAGATTGCTGTCATTATGATGGGTGTATGTTTAACTTTTTAAGAATCTTCCAAATTGTTTTTCAAAGTGGTGGTTCCATTTTACATTCCCACCAACAGTAAGTGAGAGTTCCAGATTCTCCATATTCTCACCAAAACTGTTAGACATTCTAAAAGATGTGTATGTAGGTTTAATTTGCATTTATCTAAGACACTAATGAAATTGAATGTTCTTTCATAAGCTTGTTTTCCATCCAAGTGGCAATTCAAATCTTTTGCCCATTTTAAAAAATTGGACTCTTCATTCTCTTACCAATCAGGGTTGCAAGTTCTTTACATAATTCGGGTATGTCTTTTCAGATATGTGATTGTGAATATTTTCTTTCATCCAGTGGCTGGTATTTTCATTCTTCTGGAAACAGGTATCAAAGCAGACAGTCTTAATTTTGATAAAGTTTAACACGTTTTTTAAAGATTTTATTTATTTATTTGACAGACAGAGAGAGATCACAAGTAGACAGAGCAGCAGGCGTAGGGTGGGGGGGAAGCAGGCTCCCCACTGAGCAGAGAGGATCTGGGGCTCCATCCCAGGACCCTGAGATCATGACTTGAGTGGAAAGCAGAGGCTTAACCCACTGAGCCACCCAGGCACCCCAGTTTAACACATTTTTACTTGTGTTTTGGTGTCATATATAAAAAATCTTTGCCAACAAGGTCCCAAAGATTTTGTCTATTTTTTCTCTACAAGTTTCATAGTTCTAAATTTTAAACTTATGATCACGATCTGTGCTACATTAATTTTTACATATAGGGCAAGAGATGGGTTGAAGTTAATTTTTTGCATATAGATTATCCAATTTTTTCAACCACTTGTTGAAAATTATCCTTTCTCCACTGAATTGCCTTTGCTACTTAGTTAAAAATCAATTGCTCATATAAACGTGGTTTTATTTATGGAATCTATTCTGTTTATTGATTTATCTATCATGACATTGATACCACATGGTCTTAATTACCATAGCTTTATAATAAGTCTTGAGATCAGATAATTTAAATTTTCCCACTTTGTTCTTTTTTTCTCAAATTGGTCTTGGCTATATCCTTTGCATTTTTTTTTTTTTTTTTTTTTTTTAAAGATTTTATTTATTTATTTGACAGAGAGAAATCACAAGCAGGCAGAGAGGCAGGCAGAGAGAGAGGAGGAAGCAGGCCCTGCTGAGCAGAGAGCCCGATGCGGGGCTCGATCCCAGGACCCTGAGATCATGACCTGAGCCGAAGGCAGCGGCTTAACCCACTGAGCCACCCAGGCGCCCCTCCTTTGCATTTCTAAATGAATTTTAGAATCAGTTTGTAAATTTCAACAACAACAACAAAAAGCTGCTGGGATTTCAATTGGAATTGCAAAGGATCTATAGATCAATCTATATGAGACCTTAAAAATAGTGAGTCTTCCAATCTATGAATATGGTATCTCCATTTACACAGGTATTCTGTAACTTCTCTCAGAAATGTTTGTAGTTTTCAGTGTACAGGTCTTGCACATCTTTCGTCAGATTTATCTCTAAGTTTTCATACTTCTAAAGGAATTATAAATGTTATTATTTTTATATTTTAATAATTTACTGGTAATATGTAGAAATATAAATGATTTTTGTATGCCAATCTTGTATCCTGAAAACTTATGAAAACACACTCGCTTATTTGTTTGAGTAGCTTTTTATAAATGCCAGAAGATTTTCTATACAATCATACCATTAATCAGTAAAGACCATTTTCTTCTTCCTTTCTAATCAAGATGACTTTTACTTCTTTTTCTTACCTTACTACACTAGCTAGAACCTCCAGTACCATTTAGTGGGGAATGGATTGTCTTTTCAATAAATATGCCTGGGTCAGTTGAATATTTATATAAGACAGCATGAACCTTGGGGTGCCTGGGTGGCTCAGTGGGTTAAGGCTCTGCCTTTGGCTCAGGTCATGATCCCAGGGTTCTGGTATCAAGCCCCATATCAGGCTCTCTGCTTAGCAGAGAGCCTGCTTCCCCCTCTTTCTCTCTGATCTGTGATCTCTGTCTGTCAAATAAATAAATAAAATCTTTTTAAAAAGGAAAAAAAGAAAAGAAAAGAAAAGAAAGCATGAACTTTGACCCCTACCTCACACCATACCCAAAATTTAATTTGAGAAGCATGTGAAAGGTAAGACAATAATAGTATTAAAGAAAACATAAGAGACCATGCTAAAGAGTAATGACAGGCAAAGACTTCCTTAATGGGACACAAATAACAGTAACAATAGAAGATTAATACATTAATTCAACTTAATGTATAAATTAAATAAGCTTAACTTATACATTAATTAAGTTAATGAAACTTCTACTCATCAAAAAACACCATTAAGAAAGTGAAAAGGGGGTGCTGGTATTAAACCGACTCTTGGTTTCAGCTCAGGTCATGATCTCATAGTCATGGGATCAAGCCCGGCATCAGGCTCTGGACTCAGCATGGAGTCTGCTTCAAGATTCTCTCTCCCTCTCTCTCTAATAAATAAATAGGTAAATAGATTCTTAAAAAAAAAAGAAAGAAAGAAAGTAAGTAAAAAAGTAAGTGACAGACCAGCAGGAGATGTTGACAAAACATATATCTGACAAGGACTCCTACAAATTAGTAATAAAATATCTGGATCAATTTTAGGAAAGGGGAGGGACAGAAGACTTGCTCTACCCTTCACAAAAGAGAATGTCCCGATGGCCAATAAGCAGATGAAAAGGCATTCAACACCTTTAGTATCTAGGAAATGCACATTAAAACCACAATTGATTTACCGCTATAAACTGACACTCTCAACCCCCACCATGGTGCCACCAGTTTGAAAATTGGCAGCATTTACTAAAGCTAAACATATATGGGGTGCCCCGGGCGGCTCAGTGGGTTAAGTGTCTGACTCTCGATCTCAGCTCACATCTCAGGGTCGTGAATTCAAGCCCTGCATTGGCCTCCCCACTGGTCATGGAGCCTACTTTAAAAAAAAAAAAAAAAAAGTAAACATACATATTTATCCTATGACCTAGCAATTCCATTTCTGGGGATATGTCTGATATAAATGAGTGCTTATGTCCAGTGAGAGACATGTAGAAGCATGTTCATAGAAGCTTTATTTGTAATGACCAAAAACTAGAAGCAAACCCAATTCCATCAACATTAGATTGGGTGAGCATATTTTGTTATATGAATATATAACATGTATGGAATGGGATACTATGATAATGAAAAAGAAAAAAACATATCTGCACCCATGTGCTTACATGAATGAATATCACAAATGTAATGCTGACCAAAACTAGCCAGCCACAAAAGGTTACATCTGTATGATTCTAGTCACATAAAGTTCATAAAGAGGCATGGCTATTTTTGATGGGGGGATTGATAACAACTGGGACAGAGGACAAGCAAACCTCTTGGGGTACCAGAAATCATCTATATCTTTTTTTTAAGATTTTATTTATTTATTTGACAGAGAGAGAGAGAGATCACAAGTAGGCAGAGAGGCAGGCAGAGAGAGAGAGAGAAGCAGGCTCCCTGCTAAGCAGAGATCCTGATGTGGAGCTCGATCCCAGGACCCTGAGACCATGACCTGAGCTGAAGGCAGAGGCTTTAACCCACTGAGCCACCTAGGCGCCCCTCATCTATATCTTTATCTGTATGGTGGCAAAGCAGAAATATACACGTGTAAAACTATACTGTGCTCTACACATAAGACTTATGTATTTTACATAAGTTCTATCAACATAAAAGAAAACTAAAGTATCTGTTTCTGAACGCAATTACTCACTTCTGATATGGATGCCTATTTCTGGGCCAAAGTTGTACTCTTGATCACTGTTAACTTTCTAGTAGGTTTGATGTCTATAAAATAAGTCCAACTCTTTTTCTTTAAAAAAATTCTTCCAGGTGAATTTTGGGTCAATTTTGCAAATTCCTTAGAAAAATTCTATTGGGATTTTTATCAGAATTATGTCGCATTTGTATGGTTTATTTGGAGAGAATTTATATCTCTACAATATTGAGTCTTTTCATCCAATTAACATGGTTCCTTTATTCAGGGATTTCCGTCAATTTTTAAGGTATTCTTCATGTAGGACTTGACTATTTTTGATATATTATTATGTATATTATATCTATTAAGTAATTATGGCTTCTGTTGCTATTATGAAAGAAATATTTACCCTATTACATTATGTAATCATTGCTGGTATGTTAAAAGACTTTTTAAAAGATTATCTGGCTGCATTGCTGAACTTCATTCATTTTCATTGAACAAAGGACCATAGTTTTTCATTTGACTCTTAACTTCTAGGTGTAGGTAAAATATTAAACCTTTTCTCTATCATATGAGAAGCTGACTTTTGGTTAATTTTCTATGTTTTCCTGGAAACAGATAAAGATGGTATGTGTCAACTATGCTACTAGGCAACATTGCTTATGATAAAAATGACCCCTGGTTTGTTACTTTTATCTGGACTGGGAGTCACCACTGCCTTGCGTTCCTTCTCTAACCTGCAAGTTCCTTGCGAGGACCCCGGAAGCCATGCCTTTGCAGTTGTTTCCAGAGATCTTATTTGCCAGGGGGCATAAAATCCGGGCAACTTGTGCACCTGCCCTAAGTAGATCTCGTCTTCTTGCGCCTGGGCTATGTGCTGGGTAAACTGCTCCAAAGATTCCCACTGCTGGAATCAGCTGACACGGCCTTGCTGCATGTGTGGCTCCTGTCCTACGCCTTCTGAAAAGGCTGGTGTCGTGTGTGGCCTCCAGTAGCCTTACGAGTCTGCATATTAGTCTGAATCTAAGACCTTCCCATGACATCGAAGAGTGAGGTTAGTAGGGTAGACCTTCAAACGCTACATTTAGTCCAACCAATGGAATACATGGGCAAAGGAAATGCTAACAAGGTTCTGTATGTCTGGGTGGAAGAGTTCTTTTACTCATTCTCTGGTGTAGAAAATTTAGAGGCACGGGGCAGATGCAGGTTGGAGTAAAACCAAATTCATCCTGAAACTGCTCACATCCATGAAAGAGATGTGGCCGGAATTCCCCCTGGGGGACATGGATGTCTAACTGGGTGGGTATTGGAGGGGAGGTGCACAGCCAAGAGAATGAACTCGAAGACCCCATACTTGTGGTGGGACTGCCACCTGATAAATGAGTTGGAACAGCCATCTCCATTCAAACTTTAATCTACGTGGAAGAATGTTCAAGAGCACACAAGCGAGCCAAGGGCAAAGACAGACACATGGCCATGTGGTGGCCAGCAGGTGCAAGCAGGGCTACGATGACAACAGGGCTTGGAGCCACCAGGAAAAGGTTACAGATAGCTTTCTATGTGTGGAAATGGGAAATCCCAGGCCAACCCCAGAGTCTGACAAAAGCTGTGTGCCTCAGTGGATTTAGTACAGCACTGGAGCCTGACATGTGTCCTCTGCTGCCATCTAGTGAAAGTTATTGAGAATGCAAGCAATTTCTAAGCCCCAGACGCAGATTTTTAAAGCAGTAATTTAAAAGCCAAAGGTGTACTTTCAGCATGGTTAAAAACTTCAGCATGGTTAAAATCTTTAATTTACACAGCATGTGGGGGTCGGGGGAGGAGGGCAAGATTTCTTTTCTAAAAAGTTTAAGTTTCAGTGTACTATTTATTTTTGTTAAAAATGGTCATGCAGTATTACTTGATGTAAAATTCCTAGAATTCCCTGAGCAGAAAGGGTATTGTAGGCACTATAAAGACAGATGGCCAAAGACCATTCCAGTTGCATAGGGTATGAAGTGGACATCCTTACCCCACTGGGTAAAATAAATTCTGGTGTTCGAAAGACGTGCTAATTTGTCCTTTTTTTTTTTTTTTTTGGATTTTATTTATTTATTTGACAGAGAGACATCACAAGTAGGCAGAGAGGAAGGCAGAGAGAGAGACAAGGAAGCAAGCTCCCTGCTGGGAAGATAGCCCGATGCGGGGCTTCATCCCAGGACCCTGGGATCATGACCTGAGCCGAAGGCAGAGGCTTTAACCCACTGAGCCACCCAGGCGCCCCTGTCCTTTTTTATTTATTAAGTTTTCAACGGGCGTGCCTGGATGGCTCAGTGGGTTGAGCCTCTGACTTGTTCTCAGCTCAGGTCTTGCTCTCAGGATTATGAGTTTCAAGCCCCATGTTGGGCTCCATGCTGGGCGTGAAGCCACTTTTTAAAAAAAAGTGGGGCGCCTGTGTGGCTCAGGTGGTTAAGCGACTGTCTTCAGCTCTGGTCATGATCCTGGAATCCTGGGATCAAGTCCCAGGATCAAATCCTGCATCAGGCTCCCTGCTCGGCAAGAAGTTTACTTCTCCCCCTTCTCATGCTCTCTCTCTCTCACTGTCTCTTTCATACTCTCTCTCTCATTCTCTCTCTCAAATAAATAAATAAAAGTTTTTAAATAAATAAATAAAAATTAAAAGTGTTCAACGAGTCATGGGAGCAGACACTGGCAAAGGTTTAACAGAACGCTTCTGCATGAGAATTTAATCCTAGGTTTATTTCCCTGACATGTATGTCAACTACGTTGCTAGGCAACATTGCTTACAGTAAAAAGATCACTGGTAAATGATCTGGACTGAAAGATAATGACCTGATGGGAAAACCACTGTTTTGGGTTTCCTGAGTGTGGAACTCTTGTAACTGGGCACATCTCTTGCAGAGACCCTAGAAGCTATGCCTCTGGAATTGTGAGATTGTCTCCCATGAGGCACGGGCATTTAAATCAGAGCAGCTCTCACAAAGGCCAGATGTGGATCTGTCCTCCTTGCATGCACTGATCAACTGTGGCAAGCACACTCGCTGCAGAGAGCCCCCAGAGCCGTCCTGCTGACTGCTATGGTTCTCGCCCTGTGTTACCCTGTGAGCCTGAACAAGCCTAAGAACACCCCTGATGGGCCTTCCACGGGTAATCACATCATCCGCCACAATGACTTTTTTCTTTTCCTTTCCATAACTATACTCGCTTCCTTTTCGTTTGTAATTTGTTATACTGAATTATACTGAATTATAATGAATATAATGGTGGGGGGAAGGGGTTCCATGAGTGAGGATGACAGATGGATCGCTTTTCTCCTCATTTTGTGTTTTCACTTTTTATTATGAAATAATTTTGAACTTAGAGGAAAGCTGCAAAAAGAATATAAAGAACCCCTAGAGGGGTGCCTGACCATCTCAGGCAGAAAAGCATGCAACTTTTAATCTCTAGGTCATGAGTTCGAGCCCCACATTGGGCATAGAGATTACTTAAATAAATAAGACTTTAATGGGGGCGCCTAGGTGGCTCAGTAAGTCAAACATCTGTTCTTCAGGTCCAGTCGTGATCCCAGGGTCCTGGGTTGGAGTCCCACGTCAGGCTCCCTGCTCAGCGGGGAGCCTGCTTCTCCCTCTGCCTGCTGCTTTCCCTGCTTGTGCCCTCTCTCTGACAAATAAATAAATCAAATCTTTTTTTAAAAAGTACATGCTTTTAAAAACAAAAGATTAACATAGAGCCATCGTATCCCTTCACTCTTAAATATTTTATTATGAATTTGTTTAAAAAACAAGACACTTGCTTTTATGCATTATACTTGCACAATCACAGTATAGTTCTCAAAGTGGGAATTAACATCATCACAAAGCTATTACCTAATTGACAGACCTACGAAAATTTCACCAATTATCCCAATATTGTGCTTTATAGCAAATTTTTTTTCCCGGTCCCAAATCCAATCTTTTAGTAGTCACGTTGCTTTTGGTTGTCTTGTCTCTTTATTCCTCTTTAATTGGGAATAGCTTCTTAGCCCTTTTTTGTGTACCATGGCATGGGAAGTTTGAAGAGTACAGGGTTTTCTTTGGCAGAATGTCCATTTGGGTTTTTCTGACGTTCCCTTATGGTCAGATTCAGGTTTGGGGCCCCACACTTTGGGGAACTCCACTCTGGCCCTCCCTGAGCTGTATCTCCCAAGTCTAGAGCCAAGGAGCCAAGCGCATGAGAGCCTGCGCACTCCCCCTTCTAGATCAAATGTCAGCAAACCTTTTCTTTAAAGGAACAGAGAATAAATACTTTAAGCTTTGCAGGCCCTAAGATCTCTGCTCTAACTACTCAATCATGCCATTGTAGCAAAAAATCAGCCATAGATAATATGCAAATGAATGGGACTCAAGTAACATTTTATTTACAAAAACAAGCTCAGTTGTTTAAGTGTCCAACTCTTGGTTTTGGTTCAGGTCATGATCTCAGGGTCGTGAGATTGAGCCCCACCAAGGGCTATGTGCTTAGTCGAGTCTGGTTGTTCTTCCCCACTCCCTCTGTCCCGCCCACTGCTTTCATGCGCTCCCTTGCTCTCTCTCTCCCTCTCCTCTCTCTCTAAAATAAATAAATGAACCTTAAAAAAAAAAAAAAACAGGCAGAGGGGGTGCTTGGATGGCTCAGGTGGTTAAACAGCCAACTGTTTATCTCAGCTCAGGTCTTGAGCTCAGGATTGTGAGTTCAAGTCCCACATAGGGCTCCATGCCCATGGTTATGTACCACCACTGCCACCACCATGACCACCACCATGACACCACCACCACTACCATAACCACCACTGCCACCACCATGACTACCACTGCCACCATCACGACCATGACCACCACCACCATAACCACCACTGCCACCACCATGATGACCACGACCACCACCACCACCTTGACTACCACCACCTCTGCCATCACCACACTACCAGCACTGCCTCTGCTCAACACAGAGCCTTTAAAGCTCATTTCCCTCTCCCAGAACACTCCAAAGCCAGAAGATACTGTAGGGGCTTGCTGTCTTACTCACACTAGTGCATACTTATGTCCAAGATACTTTGGGATTCCAACTAACTATGTAAATAAACAATAATATGGTGCCCAGATCTTGTAAGTGGTGAAGTGTATCTGGAAAGATGACCAATTCTTTAAAACATTACCCCATGAAATACCTCTAACTTTTAATATTTTTTAGAGGTAATTGATGAGCATTGGTCTAAATATCATCATTTTCAACAAAGTAATATTTTCAGCAAGGCATCCAATAACATCTAAATTTAAGAATTACTGCTATGTAATTTACATAATGGATGGAATATAGTAACATATAATCCGTGTTATATAATTTACTGTTCTTTTCATTATTTTATTTTTTTTACTCTTGTTCTAAAATTGTTTTATGAACTCTGAAAGTTGTTCTATTGTAATTTGTTTCTTTTTATGTTGCTTTGAATCTCTAGGAGGAGGCCATTTCTATGAAAGTGTTTTGCAATACTATATTGATGAGTTACTCTATCATTTTTATTTGCCAATAGTTACACCTATACTTTTCATAATTTACTTATTTATATCTTCAATAACTCAGGTCACTGTCAGAACACATAATTAGTCAAGATAGGAGGAAGAGCAAAAACAAATTTTGCACATAAAGATACAGAACTGAATCAGTTACCAAGCGGATGGCTTTCTCTTCTAGCCGCAGTGGACAGAACTGAGGTTTGGACTGAAAAGCTGTGAGTGCTGGTCTTGGTTCAGCCATTAACCTCTGGAGGTCAAAGCCACCACCTTTCCTGGCCCTTGGTTTTCTTCCCACAGTAGCATCATCACACTGGTTCCCTGCTCTGCGATGCAGGTCATAGGAAGATCAAATGATTAAATGCTTTATTACCAGTGCATTCATGGGCTGATTGTTACCCTTTCATGGCAGGCAAAAGGCTGTTCATGGGACTGTGGTCCTTCATGTTGTAGAGGTATTGCATTTCTTTGACAGATCCTCTCTCTCTTTACTGGAATCCTACCTTGGGAATGAGCACCTTCTTAAATTTTGTGTGTTAGGTGCCTGCCTTGCTTCAACCCAGCTGTGGCCCTGGTGCCCTGGGGGAGATGCTTGCAAAGCTTCCAGATACAGAATAAGCCTTTGGAATTGTTTCCTGGTCTATTGTACCCTGGTTACTGACCCTCTATCACAGAGGGGTTGATCTTCTGCATTTCTCCTTCTGCATTCCTCTGTATTGAGCTAACTAACCATGGGCCTAGAAGTCATTAGATTTTAACCTGTGGCTGTCCATGGACTAAATCTCCCTTCTCTGCAAACTTTACATCAATACATACACTTCAGAAAAAAACCACAACTACAGCTATGAAGCTGTATTGTAGATTCTCTTTTGTTGGTGGCTGCTTTTTTGCTTTTTGGGTTTGTTTGGATTTTTTTGGTTGTTTTGTTGTTGTTATTTGTTTTTTGAGAGAGGGAGAGCACGTGCGAGCAAGCAGAGGTAGGAAGAAGGGGCAGAGGAGAAGGAACTCTTCTTTGCCCAGAACGAAACCCATCAGGGGCTCAATCTCACAACCCTGAGATCATCATGGCCTGAACCAAAATCCAGAGTCAGAGCTCTGACTGAGCCACTCAGGAGCCCCCACTGATTCTCTTTTGAATCTTGGCCCTGGGGTTGATATATCTCACCAATTTGGGGGAATTTTGAATGCTGGTATTTGGAATATATTTTCTACCCCCATTCTTTTTTTTTTTTTTTTCTCCTTTTAGGACTCCAAAGGCACATATAATAGACCTTTTGATATTGTCTCAAAGGTCACTGAGACTCTATTCATTTTCTTCAATCATTTTCTTGCTATATTTCATTTGAATAATTTCTACTGACATGTCTTCAAGTTGACTTTCTGGTGTTCAGGAGTTCCCATCTGCTGTTAAGCCCTCCTAGGGATGTTTTTGATTTCTGATAACTCTCAACCCTGGGCTTACTTGTAAGTCATGATCCTTTTGGTTTTCAATAGAAAGATGGTAAGACTTCACTGAGCCCCTCCTATCTGTCAGGACTTGAACTTCAAACTAGTACAGACATTTCTCCCTAAAATTCTAGCTAAACCTTTCAGCTGGATCCCCCGAGGTCTTCCCATGTGCGTGTTCACTTTAGGGGTCAGCCAGAGATGAGAGGGAATTTATATGCACATTTTGTAGTTTCTCCCCATGACTCTCTCTTTCTGGGAAGTCCCCTCTCAACTCCCAGCTGTTTTGGCAACCCCAAAATCTAAACTCTGTCTCTTCAGCTAATAAGACCACCCCTTGATATTTTAAGTCTACGGGTTCCTGAGAAATGGAAGAGTCCTCCAAGGAAAAGCCTAATAAATTGGAACGAACCTGTTTCCTTCCCTTCTTGCAAGACTCATGTTCCCTTCAATTCCTGCCCACTTTAGGTTGTGTCAAAAAAAAAAAAAAAGATGGCTATTTAATCCTACATTTTTATCTCCGTGCCCTCCCAATACCCTGCTAAAATAATAGTGAAGGAGGTAGAAGGTACAAATCCACAACAAGGGATGGGAATTTCAATAGAAATCAAGAAATAAGACATTTCAGCAGACTTTTTTTAAAGAATTTATTTATTTATTTATTTATTTGTCAGAGAGAGAGAAAGAGAATGCTCAAGCAGGGGGAGCAGCAGGCAGAGGGAGAAGCAGGCTCCCCACTGAGCAGGGACCCCGATGCGGGGTTGGATCCTAGGACCCTGGGATCACACCCTGAGCCCAAGGCAGATGCTTAACCGACTGAGCTACCCAGGCGTCCCTCAGCAGACTTATTGAAAACGTAAAATAGAGGATGGACACGAAGAACAAAAATTGTATGCTTTCCCTTATACTGAGGTACCTGGAGTGGTCAAGTCATAGACACAGAAGACAGAATGGTGGTTGCCAGGGGCTGTAGGGAGGGGAGAACAAGGAGGCATTGTTGAATAGGTACAGAGTTTCAGTTTGAGTAGATGGAAAAGTTCTGGAGGCAGATGGTGGTGAGGGTTACACAACACTGAATGCAGTTAATGCCACTGAACCTTCTACTTAAAAATGGTGAAAACAGTGAATTTTATTTATGTTTATTTTACCCTACATACGCACAAAAATAGAGAATGGAGGTAACTGGTAAAGCCAAGTACAGGAGGCCAAAGACCAAATGCACATGGCGGGGGAGAGAAACAGTAGCCAAGAGGGGAAGCAAATCATCCTGGGACCCCCAACTTGCTTCTGTCACATAAATTCCCAGTACAACAAAGGGTAGGAGTAAGACAAAGGCTGAACCTTGCCCCCTCGCCACCACTCTGAACAAACAGCCATGTGATGGTTTGACATGGCACCCCACATCCAAAAAAATGGCAGACATCTTTCTCTAGAAAAGAACTTCTCTAGAAAAGAACATCCCCAAACTCCTACAGCCTTGCTTTTAGAGGTCTGCCAGTTAAAAGTCTAAGAGAGTCTAAGAGAGTGGCCTCCCACCTCCCACCCTAAGTGAAGTCCTTCAGCCTGAGTCCACTACAAACACAGAGGCCCCATCACAGACAGGATCTATGATCTGGTTCTCCTATGTGCTCCAGTGGACACCAGAGCTCTACGAAAGCCTCCAAAATGAAGACTCACTCTAAGACAGGCAAACAAAACATATAACCAAGAGGCAACATCCTCATACAATAGAACTGTCAGGAAAGCAAAGGCTGTACATAGAACAAGGCATCCCACGGACAGAAGGGACCCACCTAACAACCCATGCAGCCTGGACCTCAGTTCCGCATGAGGGAAATAAAGGCAACTTGGGAATGGAAGAGAAGTTTAAAATATCTCTAAGTACAACCCCCATGAGAGAAGCCTTCATTTAACATAGCTAGAAATTAAGATAATGTCTAAAACGGGTGAATTGAGACCTGGTGATGTAAGCATATTATTTAGGGAAACCACCAAGAGAAAGAGCCGAAGGAGTTAAAAGTGGTTGTCTCCTTAGGACCACGGCGGGGGAGAGGTAGTCTGGGAATAATTGCTATGCAATAGAAGTTATACCACATGATTTGATGGTTTAACCTTATACATGTATTAGCAGCACTTTGATTTTTTTTTTTTTTTAAGAAAATGACTGGAATGTTGTGTTTTGTTTTGTTTTGTTTTTTCTCTCATGTAGCATTGTTTCATTTTGGAATTTTCCAATTAAGCTTTTGGCTAAACACATA
Source organism: Enhydra lutris kenyoni (assembly GCF_002288905.1). Lineage (NCBI taxonomy): Eukaryota > Metazoa > Chordata > Mammalia > Carnivora > Mustelidae > Enhydra > Enhydra lutris. Next base: position 3,993,416 of record NW_019154169.1, read on the forward strand.
TATATGATAATGATAATTATTCAGGAATCGGGAGGTTTGTAAAAACATTGTGTGCCATTAGAGTAATCAAGCTCAGCTCTAACATATCTTGGCTTTTCAGGATAATTAGACCACACTGGAGGCCCAGATGGGGTGAATGAGAAAGCCATGGGTGTCTGCCATATAGTAACAGGAAAACATCACCCAGAACTACTCAACTGGCAATTGAAATTTGCATGTTAACTTAGTACCCAACAAGAAATGAATAAAAATGCCTGGATTGGAGGCAAAACATTTCACTTTAAAATCCAAACATAGAACATAGGTGCGATAATGAAGCTCGTACTCAACCCATTTTAAGCCCTCACATATTAAAATTGAATCCTGTAAAGCCAGAAGTGGTTCCCTCCATATCTCCTATTTAAAAAAAAAAAAAAAAAGGTCACCTTCTACTGTGAGCATCTTTCTCGAAATTTCACAAAACACTGGAAGATCATTTGTCTCTTAATTCACCCAACAGAGATGTTTTGTGTGTCTGCTCAGGGTCCTGAGTTGGTGCCAAGAATACAGAGGTGACAAGGCGCCTACCGTTTCCACTCTCAGCACAATATAACGACTCGGATAGAAAATGGATACAGAACTAGGCAATTCACCGCAATGTGATTAGCTCAACGGCAGAAGTTAGCACAGGTTGGACAGGAAGGCTGGATGGGCTTGTGAGGACAAGGACGAAGAGCTATCTCAGACAGCCGCTCTTGGCACAGCAGTGAGAAGGCCCTGGGACTGGATAGCTAGGCTAGGAGCTGTAGGGAGAAGGCTCCAGAGGGAGAAGAATCCCAGAGAAATCTAACATGGCTTCCAGAACAGAGGATGAAGGCTGGAGAGTAGAGACAATGAAAGAGGACTTTAATTGCCTCCAATTGTGACCTTAAACTTTCTAGTTAGGTTCTTCTTTCCAGCCTGTCTCTTAGCTCAGGTGGGAGACCCTGTGGGTAAAGCATCCAGTGCTGGGAACCAAAGCTACCCCCTCAAGCAGTAAGGACTGCCCTGCCCGTGACTGTCTTTAAGATAGTGACCCATCAGACCTTCACTGTCTACCTGCTCACACCCACCCACCTTTGTCCCGCATTTTTCTTACACACTGCAAGTATTTTCTGCACTTTGGAGATAATCTTTGAGACCCTAGACCGCTGTCTTCCCTGGGATTGGCCTCACCAAAGTAAATTCCTTTCTCATTCCCCCCCACCCCCCTCCATCTCGTGCCTTTCAATTCCATCAGCGGTGAGTGGCCGAACCTGGTGGTTTGGGACACCACCACCCCTCACCCTCCTGCCAGGGACTGTGCACCACCCCAACAGACTAAAAGAAGGGGGGACAGGAGAGGGGTTAGACATAAGACAGGAAAATTAAGCAGGAATCAGCTCACACAGGGTTTTGTAAACAACAGACCCCAGGTTATTCTAAGGTCATAGAGACGCAAGGAGTCACGGAAGGTTTTTTGGGATAGGGCTTGAGGGCCAGGTCTGGCACCATAAGATTTGCATTTTAGAAAGATTTTCTTTGCATAAATTCATTATAGACTAGTTTCTATTATTTTGCTTACTTTCTAGTCACACACACACACACACTTCTTACCCATTTCTGTTGTTTGTTGTTGAGACCATTGGACAGATACTTGAGCAATGGTTAGGTTAATAATGCAACTAGGGGCAACCAGGTGGCTCAGTCAGTTAAGAGTCCGACTCTTATCCTGGGTTCAGGTCGTGATCTCAGGGTCGTGAGATGGAACCCCTGCCTCAGGCTCTTTGCTGGGCATGGCGTCTGCTTGAGAATGAGGATTATTAAATAAATAAAATACTCTTTAAAAGATTAATATAACTATAGAGCGCTATTAAGTTTACAAAACACTTTACCACATGTACTCTCATAGAAGATACTAGGAGGTAAATGATATAGACAGAGATTTCCTAGCGTTAACACTCTTCCACCCAGAACATACTGATAACCAGTCATGGCACAAAGTCCTGATGATTTCAGACACACCCTCAAAACTGTCAACACAATTCTCCTGACCAGCAATGCCAGCTACTTGAGTTGTCATTTGATGAAAAACTCGATTTGCTATCCTAGAATGGTGTAAAATACATCCATTATGGAATCATACAGATGAGGTTAAAATTCATGGTTTCCTACCTTAATATTGGATCTAGGTTACTTGACATCCCTGAGCCTCAGTTTTCTCATTTAAAAATTAGAAGGGCACCTGGGTGGTGGCTCAGTCAGTTGAACGGCAGACTCTTGATTTCAGCTCAGGTCACCATCTCGGGGTGGTGATATCGAACCCTGCCTCAGGCTTGGCGCTCAGCAGGGAGTCTGCTTGAGATTTTCTCTCTCTCCCTCTCTCTCTGCCCCCTCCCCAATCTCAATAAATAAATCTTTTTTTTTTAATTAGAAATAAAAACAGGTTATTCAGAGCTACTATTAATTAAAAAACAGCAAATAGGAGCACCTGGGTGGCTCAGTCAGTTAAGCATCTGACTTCAGCTCAGATCATGATCTCAGGGTCCTGGGATCGATCCCCATGTTGGGCTCCATGCTCAGCAAGGAGTCCTCTTGTCCCTCCACCACTCCCCCTGCTCCTGCTCTCTTGTGCTCTTTCTCTCTCAAATGAATAAATAAAATCTTTTTAAAAAGATAAAAGTCAGCAAACAATGAAATTGTATCATCTGTGCATTTACCTACGGAAATTCAATGATCATGCTCTAAAAAGGGAAAGGGAGAGAGACAGAAATCGGTCACAATGCCACACAATGTGCCTGCACCGCCAAACAAACATAGGATGGGAGACATCCCCCATAGCACCATCAATGAAGTCTCAGTTTGGGTATGTATCTCAAAATGAGCAGAGTGGTTCTTTGAAGGGACATATTTCCCAAAAACACAGGCCTTAAATGCAAGTCAACAATGTCATGTTACTTAACTGAAAGGCTAGCAGTCTATCCCAACTCTAGAGGAAAAACTGACCGGGAGGGCCTCTCCAAGGATAAAATGGACATATCCCTAATGGATATACATGAAAAACAACAACAAAAAATCTTCCAAATTCCACTTCCAATTAGATTGAAAAGGTCACAGCAGATGATCACTTCCCCTGTAGTAATAGAGGGGGGAAATGGGTAAAGTAAAATATATTTATTTTTACAGATATCACAAAGTGGTTTAAAGGAACTAAATTCTGGAAAAGGGGGATATGACTTCATAGATGAGATTAGCGGCTACAGGGGGCATTTACCACCTCTGGGCCTGGGCAGGCAAGTGATGGGGCCTGCCACAGTCAGAGGACTCTGTTTGGCTAAGAAGAAACCACTAATACTATAAACATCTCTCTGGAGTAAAGCAACAGATTTGAAAAGATGAAAATTCAAAACGCAGTGCTAGTCTTCCTCTTTGGTTAAATGGGCGGCAGTGCAGAAGGCTGGGGACTGAACTGAAAGACCTCATCTCCTGATACTTGGGTCCACGTCCCACCAGAAGGGGACATCTGTGAGACACATAGATCATATCTTGCCCTCAAGGCATTGGAAGCCCAAGTGAACTTGTTATACTGTGAATTATAGTAAGAAAAATACATATTTGGTCTTCATCCTGTTTCTGGAACAGAGCTCCTAAAACACTTGGAATTTCATAACTACTGATGGTGATAAAGGTGTCTTCTTGTACGTTAATGAGGTTACTTCTAGAAAGCACCTAAGAATGGAGGCTGGTTGCCAGTGCAGCGGACCTGTTAATTACAGGGTTAGACCTCTCAGTCCCACTCCCACCCTCTGCTCCCCACTGCCAACATCCAAGGAGGCAAGAGAGGCTGGAGATTGAATCAAGGGCCAATGGCCAATGAGTTAACCAATCATGTCTGTGTAATGAAGCTTCCATTATAACCCCAAAGGATGGGGTTTTGAGAGTTTCCAGCTTGGTGGAGATGTAGAGATGCAGGGAGGGCAGCATGCCTAGAGAGGGCATGGAAGCTCCATGTCCCTTTCTACATACCTTGCCCCGTGCATCTCTTCTGTCTGGCTTTTCCTGGGTTATATCCTTTTATGATAAACCAGTGATCTAGAAAGTAAAACATTTCTCTAGTTCTGTGAGTCACTCTAGCAAATGAAGTGAACTCAAGAAAGGGGGTTGTGGGAACCTCTGATTAACAGCCAGTTGGTCAGAAGTATGGTAAAAACCTGAATTTGTGACCAAGTCTGAAGTCCAAAGGGGTTGGGGCGTTGTTGGAGCCCCCAGTCTGTAGTTGGTTGGTTGGAAGCACAGTTGATAACCTAGGCTTATGATTGACATCTGAAGGGGGAGTAGTCTTATAGGACTGAGACCTCAAACTGTGGGATCTGATGCTATCTCTGAGTAGATAGTGTCAGCATTGAGTTGAATTGTAGGACACACCAGCTGGTGTCCAAGAATCACTTGTTGGTATGGAAATCCCTATGCATACATTGGAATTGGGATCTTGTGGCTCTTAAGCAGGGGAGCAACATGGGATCTGGGTTTTCAAAAGCCATGGTAATGAAACATGTCACAGTTTTCAACTGTTTTCTAGCTCACAAGGTGGAGATTCATATATATAATATGCTATGGGGTATCACACTGATCAGCAGCAATTACGCATGGTTCCTGGCACCACAGGGGGCAGGAAACCATGAGTTACAAGACATTAACAGAAGCAACAAGGTTGGTGATCCAGAGTGTAGCTAGAGGAGTACTCTTGGTTTCAGTATTGAATATCTGATTGAGTCCTGGGGCCAGTGATGGCAATGAGGAGTAGGGGTAAAGAGCAGGTTTGTTTGGGGGAAGGAAGGTTATAGATGCAGATAATTTTGAACATCTTGAGTTGGAAGCTTCACAGGAAGCACCTGTGAAACACACCCCAAAAACGGCATCTAGAAAGTACACAGTTTGTGTGACTGAGAGTCAGGATATCTGAAAGATGTAAATTTGGGAATCATCAGCTTTGCGATGGAAAAGGATGAGCTTGGGAAAGATGAGAAGCTAAGCTAGGTTCTAGGCCTGGAAGGGAAAGGAATGAACACAAGTAAGAGCTCAACTCCCCAGCAGGAAGCTGGTACTGAGGCAGGTTATTTCATAGCCTTCCTCTGAAGCCATTGCACACCAGGCTCAACACAACCTCTAGTCTTCTTTCTTGCCTCCCCCTCTCCACGTTGCCGCACTTCTCATCATTTGTTCACTTAGCTAACCAGACATCCTGTCTGTGCCCTGCCCTCATCCATATAGCAATTTACTGAGAAGTTGCCCTGTGCCAGGAGCTGTACTGGGTCCTGACCATACAGCAGTGACTAAAGCATCCTTGTCTCAAAATGTTTACATTCGAGCAAAGGAGACAGATGCACACAAATAATTAAAAAGACATATTGGGGAGAGATAAAGACTGTGGAGAAAAAGTAAGCAAGTTAAGGGAATATAGTGATGCAGGTGTCCTATTTTAATCAAGACAGTAGGGAAAGTCATCTCTGGAAATCACATCTGAGATCTGAATAAAGTGCAAAAGTTCTTGGCAAAGAAAGGGTGGCTAATGAGGCAACAAGGGGCTCAATCATATATGTTTTTATAAGCTTAAATAAGGAGTCTAGCTTTCACTCTGTGTGACAAAGGATCACTGGGGAGGGGAGTATTGAGTAGAGAGAAAGGACGCGTTCTGACTTAGATTTTGGCAAGATCCCTCCGGCTGCTGTGTGGAGAATTACCACTTGGGGCAAGAACAGAGGTAGAGGGTCCTTTTAGGAGGGAACTGTAGTAACCCTGGGCAGGGTAAGTGGGGTTTGTTGTACAGGGGTAGGAACAGAGATGGTGAGAAGTGATCAGATTCAGGTTATAGTTTATAGATGGAAAGGACAGGATTTGCAATCAGAACAGATTTCCGGGTGAGAGATAAGTCAAGGATGACTCAAAAGATGAACAGTTGAATAAATGGTAGCAGTTCCCCCAGTGGTGAATAGTAGGCAAAGGTTAATTTTAGAGGGAAAATCGCGAACATTGTTTTGGAGACACAAAGTTAATTACATGCTGATTACACATCCAACCAGAGAGGTTGAGTAGGCTATGGCTTATATAAATCCAGAGTTCACAGAATTGATCAAAGCAGCAGACAAATGCTTGGGATTGGTCTGTGTAGTGGCATTGAAAGCCACGAGCCTAGATGAGACCATCTGAAAGTGTTGGACAGAGTCCCAGCTCCAGCAGCTGCGAAGGGGAGCTGGGGGGGGGGGGGAGTTGGGTAATGGGAGGCTGTCATGGTCCTTGAGAGCTTCAAGAGGGACACAGTAGCCTCAAAGGGGAAAGGACGGCGTCTTAAAGGGGCTTGCCACGAGCTTGGAGGCGGATGGGCCATTTTCCAGGCTGAGAGACACACATTAGCGGACACAGGACGACGGACAAGATGAGGGGTCTGGAAATGGAGGAGGCTGCAGGTGAGGTCCAGACGGCCGCGCGCGCCTCCACTCCAGCCCACCGTGTCCTGGCGCCACGAGGTGCTTGGCCTCTCCCTGAATCGTCTCTCAAGCCGCGCGAGCACCGCTGCCCCGGAGTAGGCCAAGCAGCGCCGCCGGGACTAGGCTGAGCCGCCCGCACCCGGCGGAGTCTCGCGAGAGCGCGGCCTCACCAGCCCAGCATGCCCCGCGCCGCCGCCGCTGCCGCCGCCGCCGCCGCCGCGCCGCGGCTTGAGGGCGGGAGGCTGGGGGAGGGTAGCGGAGCCGGCGCCGCCGCCATGTTGGGTCTGAGGCGGCTGCTGTAGGCGCCGACGGAGCGAGTGGGCTTGTGGAGCGGCGACAGCGGCGTGGGATCTGCCTCTCTGCGAGCGGCCCGGAGCGGCGGCGGCGGCGGCGCCATGAGCGGGGGCACCCCTTACATCGGCAGCAAGATCAGCCTTATCTCCAAGGCGGAGATCCGCTACGAGGGCATCCTCTACACCATCGACACCGAGAACTCCACCGTAGCCCTCGCCAAAGGTACGCCGGGGCGGGCCTCGGGGTGGGGTGCTGCGCCCGGCTCTCTGCCCGCGGCCTCCTCGCTCCCTCCTTGCCTCTTCGTGGTCCTCCCGGAGGCCGCTCCCTTCCCTCCCTCCGGGCCCGGGCGTCGCGGGCCGGGCCGCGGCCTCCCCCGGGCTTCCTGGCTTCCATCCCGAAGGTCCGCGCCTTCAATCCGGGAACTACAGGACCGAGAGCGGGGCGGGCGGGGCGGCCCTGAAGTCCGAGAACGGGCCGGAGAACACGGAGAGACGTGTCTTCCAACTCCGAAATTCGGGGGTTCTGTCGTCTTGCCACAAAACAGATTCTGAGTATTCAAAGAATTTCTCCGCCTAGCTTGAGTTTCGTGCGATTTGTTGATTCGAAGGGACCTATTTTCTCACGTTCTTAATTTCGATTCGTTACGGTATTCATCAGGTGAACTGTAAGTAATGTGCCGAAACTTTGGGTTTGCTCGGCGACGCAGACCGTCTCCAGCTGCCACCGGTACCATCGAGCAGATCGCTTCCCACTTGTCTCCTACGCGGTATATTTACCTGTTAAACCGGAATCCTTCTCGAAGGCTGTTGTGCAACCATCTCTTTTTACAAATGCTTGCGCTTCTCGCATCGACCCTTGTTTCTGGAAAGCCGGTGGGGAGGAGGGTTCCAGCTTGACCCAGGACCCTTGTTCCGAAGGCAGATCTGAGTGGTCCGTGGGCTCTGACCCGTCCCTGTGAAGGCTTCCTGGGATGGCGAGGCCGGGGCATTGAGGAGGAAAGTGTCGTACCCGTAGTATTTCGTTAAGCGTCGCCCAGTCTTGAGTGGGTTTTGTTTCCGTTCACACGTGCTGGGCCTTCGCTCCGCCAGAAAACCAGGAAGAAAATAAACTTTAGCTCCTGCTCTTAAAGCAAATCTCACAAGTTTGGAATCCCTAGAAGAGGGTAGCGAGATAACTAAGGTAGCTTTCCAGTACATCTCATGGAGTTACGGGATCAACTCCGTGGTAGAGACAGAGGTCCAGGGCTAGGAAGAAATTTTCTAAATCTGTAAAAAGAAGAAAAATTTCATCTGTAACTAGTAGGAGAGTCATTTCACGGTATGTCACACTAAATGTCACACTAGTGACACTTTCGGTGTCCTTTTTAATAACACTCGTGTTGGGACAAATTTTATACCTGAGGTAAGGAGTCTTAAGTCTTTTTTTTTTTTTAATCTTCACTTCTTTTCCACTCCCAACCCATGAGTCTTTAGCTGTATAGTATCTTAGTTTTTAATGGCTTTATGAAATTATCAAAAAGGCTTTCTAAAGCTCTTGGTGAGAACCACATACAGTATTTTTCATTAAAGTGGTTTAATAACTTTTTAAAAAGCATTGTTTTCCATAATCTGAATTTTAAGGTGTCTTGCCAGCTTAGAGTTTGAGTTGACTGGGCTTTTACTTCTCACAATGAAAAAAAAACTACATACATTTTTAAGATTTCTGATGTATTAACTTCAGTCTTTTAAAAGCCTTTGAATACATTCTTTTATTCAAGAAAACAAAAAGTCTGTTTTATTAATGACCCACATTTTAAAAAAAATCCATTTCGGCTTCTAGAGTTAATATTAACTACAATTTTATTAGTCTGTAATAGTTCAGTTCATATGCCAATTTGTTCTTTGTATCCTGACTTGATAAATACGAGAACAGCAATGAAAAGATTTTTTTAAATCACTGAATTGTCTGTACTTATGGCTTTGATCATTAATCCCCCATATATAATACATGCTTTTTGTTAAGCAGGAGGAGTTATTTAATATGTAACAGAGATTTGGGAATTCAGTTGTATTTGCAAAAACTGAAGTTACCAAATTTTGGTAGCTTATTCTTGTAGCAGTATCTAATCTAAATCTCCAATAAAGCTATCCTGTCAACACTGGGCACTTCAAATTCCGGAATTAGAAATGGGGTGTTTGGTCTTAAAACTTTAGAATTTATGACTTGTGAAGTAATGTGGTATCTGATATTCCACCTTTTTTAAAATTTGGATGATGAAGCAGTCAGAACAGATTAAAGCCAAAAAGTTTGTTTCTGCGGTTTAGAACCCAGTCTGTATTTACATTTAGACATCCCTATTGTCTTTGTGAACTATCAGTTCAGTTAATCTCTTCAAATGACATTCTTAGAATTCCCTTTTGGATGTTAATTTTTTTCCCTCTCTGGGAAGAGGGTCCCCCCCCTTTTATTGTGAAATTACCTCACACGTTGAAAAGATACATAGATAAAAATGGAATATTTTTAAAGATCCTTGTAAGTACCACAGAGGGCAAGACAGACTGTTGCCAGCATCCCAGAATCCTCCCACCCCCTGCATCTTCCCATCACCACAACTACCCACTTAAGCTGGATATAAACATTATTCTAACATTTATAGTCTTATCACTGAAGTTTACATCCCTGAATAATAGAGTTTATGTTTGTCCTTTTTGAACTTTATATAAATGGAATCGTCTTGTATATATATTTGATTTTGTTTTGTTGTGGTGTGGTATTTCATCAGGAATATAACAAGTTTATTCTGCATTTATTTTTTATGTTCTACAGTTAATGTTTAAATTGTTTACAATTTTTGCTATTATGAACAACACCTTTGTGAACATTTAAGTGCGCTGATGCCTGTTTGTGTACTTTTCTTGAGGGCGTGTACTTGAATTGCAGGATCATTGGTAATGTGTGTCTTTATTAGGTAATGCTAACCAGTTTTGTTGTTGTTTACTAGTTTTTATTTCAGTTATTAATATATGAGAATTCTAGTTCCACATCCCTTACCAACAATAATACTTAGTACCAGATATTTAAATTCTGTCCAGTCTGGTGAGTATGAGTGTACCTGGCTTTAATCTTCCTGATTACTAATGAGCTGAACACTTTGTCATATCCTAGTCATTTGGATTTCATCTTTCATGAAATGCCTTTGAAATCTTTTGCTCATTTTACTACTGAAATGCAGGTCTTTTTCTAGAGTTCAGTATTCTGAGTACGAATCCTTTGCTGGGTATATCTGTTGCAAATATCTTTTCCCATTTAATGGTTTCTTTTTCTTTTTCTTTTTTTTTAAACGATTATTTATTTATTTATTTAACAGATAGAGATCACAAGTAGGCAGAGAGGCAGGCAGAGAGAGAGGAGGAGGCAGGTTCCCCCACCAGGCAGAGAGCCTGATGTGGGGCTGGATCCCAGGACCCTGGGATCCTGACCTGAGCCGAAGGCAGAAGCTTTAACCCACTGAGCCATCCAGGGGCCCCCATTTAATGGCTTCTTTTGGTGAACATATGTTCGTTTTAAAGAAGACATGTTTATTACTCTTTTATTTATGGCTAGTGTTTGTTTCTTCTTCCTTCCTTCCTTCCTTTCTTCCTTTTTAAGGAATTTTTCCCTACCCCAAGGTCATAAAGATACTTAGATTACTTTTTCAGAACTTTTTGTTTTGCCCTTTCACTTAAATTTAGTAAGGGATTCACTTGGTTTACATGATCCAGGTTAAAACAGGTCCTTTACTTGGATGTTACTTATAATTTAAATTCATGTGGAACTATACAGTGCTCTTAAAATTTTGGGTTAGTTATATTTGATGTGTTATATAGTTACGGTGACCAAATGGCCTGGTTTGCCCTGGTGGAAGGTCCTTGTTTGTGCCTGTTGTTCTAGCATAATTCTTAAAACACTCCTTTTCAGGCGCCTGGGTGGCTCAGTTGGTTAAGCGCCTGCCTTTGACTCAGGTCAGGGGATCAAGTCCCATATGGGCTCTCTGCTCTGCAGGGAGCCTGCTCTCCCTCTTCTCTCTGCTTGTGCTCTCTTACATGATCTCTCACTCTCTCTCTCACACACATAAATAAATAAAATCTTTAAAAATAAATAAATAAAACCTTAAAAAAATAAAACTAAAACATCCCTTTTCGCTCTTGGAAGTGTTCCAGTTTGGGTAATAAATTGTATGATCACACTAAATATAATCAAAAGCGCAGGGGTAGTAACTAACTGGGTAATGTCCTTTATTTTCTGCTAGAGATTTCACAGACTAGTGCTAGCTCTGTAAAGGTAATATTGAAGTTAAGTTTGATGAGCTTTGATACACAGAATCTTCTTATGAATGTCAAGGAGTCTTAAAGGCAACCTAGAAAGACTGATGTCAGTCTGTTAAGTGTGTTAATAGATCATTTGGTCTGTAGTTTGTCTCTTGGAGTCTTTGTCACAGCTCTAAGTTTATTTTCTTCCTGATTATGACCTGCACGTCATCTTCTTTGCTTATTTGCATATGTTTGTCACCTTCCTTCCCTCCATAAAGTCTGAGTTCCTGGGAGAATGAATGTTTATTTAATGAATAAATGGAAATTATTTAGCATTTTAGGTTATTAATCTTGTAGAAATCTCTTGGGGGAATCTCCAAATAGTACTTCCCATGTTCACAATAATATATCTCTTTAAAATTGAAATGCCTAAGATGTATTGCCCCTCACCCTATCCCCAACAGTGAGAGATTTTGGAGACTAGAAATACAGGAGGATAAAATCTTATGACAAAATTGACATTGTTAGGGAGATGGAGTTTTTACCTTGTGACTCAAGCTCAGTTATAATTTTCATTTAAAATTGAAGGGAAGAACTAGTTCCAGATGTTTGAGGAAATTGAAAAGTGGTGGCATGCATGAATAGTTTTGTAGAATATTTCCAATTACTGTAAATTCAAACCTGTGTCTGTGAATATGATGCCCAAGCACATACTAGAGACTGGATACAAAGAGATTGCGAAGAATCGAAGTTTCACAAATGCGGAGTTTTGTCTCATTCATTGCTCTACCCTTGGTGCCTAGAACAGTGCAAGCCCCCGGTAAATATTTGAATAAATGAAAGGATAGTTGTAGTTATTGAAGATTTTTTATTATGGGAATTTCAAAGTTGGAGAAAGTACATATTTCCCATAAGTGTTATGTTTCTAGATTTTTATAATATTTAAATAAAATGGGCTAAAATGAATGAAATTCTTATTTCATCTACATTAGGTTAGCTATATCTGGATAATACACCACTCCAATGAAAACCAGGTTGCCACTGCATTAGGAAAATATTTGTAAAGAAGAATGATTAGTAAGTCGGGTGCTTTTAAAATGATTTGTCCTTAAAATCAGGGCATTGGTAGGAGAATATCAAAGCTGGTAATGGATTATTTACTTAAATTACATAAAGTAACTTAGTACTAAATTACTTATTACTTAAATCATCTGCTACGTCCTGCCCATTTTTATACCTTAGCCACTTCTTGATTGTTAATTAGCCACATACTCATAAACTCCATTGAGTGAGTAGGAGAGCTCTGTGGGATGGATGAAATGCCTGGAAAGTGCTGTATTGATTTCTTGCATTCTCACATGAGTTGGGGACCTAATCCAGCAATTCACAAAATCACTGCCTAGAATGTCCAAAGATCTAGTAACTTTTCAGGCTGCAGTTTCTTTTGGTTTAGTGAGGTTGCCGGAACTTGAGCCTTGGAAACAGTTTATTGTTGGTATACAGTCCACAGAAATACTTAGTAATTTGAGAGTCTGAAGTGAATGCCAGAAACTAACTGCATCTTTGAGAGGAGTAAGATAAGCTGTGGCTTTCTGATTAAGAAGTAGAGAAAACAGGGGCGCCTGGGTGGCTCAGTGGGTTAAAACCTCTGCCTTCGGCTCAAGTCATGTCCCAGAGTCCTGGGATCCAGCGCCACCCCCCCCCACCCCGCATTGGGCTCTCTGCTCAGCAGGGAGCCTGCTTCTCCCCACCCCTCTTTGCCTGCCTCTTTGCCTACTTGTGATCTCTCTCTGTCAAATAAATAGATAAAAATCTTAATTAAAAAAAAGAAGTAGAGAAAACAGTAAAAAGCCTGAAGAAAATAATAATAGAAGGAAAGAAATAGGAAGAGTAAGTGCTTGACACATAGCAAGGGTTTCATAGTGTTTGACTCAGTGCCACAGTAATACTACTAGTAACTGCAGATGACTTAACCTGAGTTTACTGCTCCATGATAGAAGATGCCCTCTACAGAAAGTTTACCTTCTTATTTCTCTGTGGTGCTTTACATTAATACTGTTTATCTTTTTAGACACACATACGTGCGTGCATGCGCACTTGGGGGATGGGCAGAGGGCGAGGGAAAGAGAGAATCTTAAGCTGGTGCTATGCTCCTGGAGCCCAACCACAGGGCTTCATCTCACAATCCTGCGATAATGACCTGAGCAGAAGTCAGGAGTCCAACAATTAATTGACTGAGCCACCCAGGCACCCCTGAAGTAATATTTTAATTAGATGTATTAAAATCTAGATATCATTGAAGTAAGTTTTAAGCTTAATTTTAATTTAATTTTAATCTTAATTTTTAATGGATGATGTGTAAGTTAGTTTGTAAAATATTTTATTCACGGGGATCTTATTCTAGTTTTGGTTTTTTGGATTTTTTTTTTTAAGATTTATTTATTTATTTGTTGGGGGGCAGAGGGAGAGGGAGGATGAGAGAGAGTGGAATCTCAAGCAGACTCCCTGTGGGGCTCGATTTCACAACCCTGAGATCGTGACCTGACCTGAAATCAAGAGTCCCAACACTTAACTGACTGAGCCACCTAGACACCCCTCTTATTCTAGTTTTGTGGGGTATTTATTTCTCGAAGAAAATGTGACCCAAAAGGCCAGTTGGAATGCTTAGTAGCTCTTTGGCCTTGGACAATTTATTTAATCCTAGCTTTAACTTGTTCTTTTAAATATACGTAATAGTACCCATCATTTATTCTGAGAGTAAATGAGGTAGTATCAAAAGTGCCTGGTTTATTGGGGCGCCTGAGTGGCTCAGTGGGTTAAGCCTCTACCTTCAGCACGGGTCATGATCTCAGGGTCCTGGGATCGAGCCCCGCATCAGGCGCTCTACTCAACAGGGAGCCTGCTTTCCCCTCTCTCTGCCTGCCTCTCTGCCTACTTGTGATTTCTGTCAAATAAATAAAATCTTAAAAAAAAAAAAAAAAAGTTGGGATTCCTGGGTGGCTCAGTGGGTTAAGCCTCTGCTTTCAGCTCAGGTTGTGATCCCAGGGTCCTGGGATCAAGTCCCACATCGGGCTCCTTGCTTGGCAGGGAGCCTGCTTCTCTCTCTGCCTCTGCCTGCCACCTTGCCTGCCTGTGTGCTAGCTCGCTCTCTCTCTCTCTCTCTCTCTCTCTCTGTATCTGATAAATAAATAAATAAAATCTTTTTTTTTTTTAAGTGACCCAAAATTTAAAAAAAAAAAAAAGTGCCTGGTTTATTGTAGGTGCTTAATAGAGTATAACTATCTCATTGTTATTCCAGCCACCATCTCCATCTCTGTTTTCTCTAGCACCTGAACTCCATAAGTCATTCAGACCTACTGTAAGTACAGTATGTCTGTTGAACTTACTACCCTTCAGTGTCCCACATCCCCTTCATGGCTTTACTTCCCTCTTTATCCTGTTTAAAATCCAAGAGCAGTTACCATCAGTACTTAGCATAAACTCAGCCTCCTGCCCACTCCTGCTCTCTTGTACAAGCTTAGAGAAACCACAGTCCTGATTATATCAACACAGACATGCTGACCAGTTTCACTCTAAATTTACATTCACTAACCTCATCAGTCATGGTTACTTCCCTGCAGTCATACTGTATTTCCATAGTTTCCTTGTTCCATTTTTTTGCATGACTCTTTCATTCCTTCTGTTTTCCTCAGACCTCCAATACCTCCTACCCATCTTCACTTTCAGTCTGTGAACCTTGCTTCCTGTTTGAGGAAAGAATAGCAAGCAGAAGAGTATTTTGATGAACTCATCCTCCAATCCCACATATATCCAGTTACTCACATCTGTGCTCCACACTTTCACTTTTTCAGTGGTCAATGTAGAGAAAGTTTTCTTCTCTGTCAGACCACCCTTCCCCTTATGTAAATTCCATCCCCTCTTGATTTGAGGTCATTGCTTTAGCAGTTCTCTACTCTCTTCCTGTGAATTCAGTTTTCCTTCTCTGCTAGATCTTTCCTGTCTGCAAGGAGATCTGATGCTAACTCACCCATCTTAAAAAATAGCAACAAGAAAACACTATGACTCTGTTTCCTCTGTCACCCCATTTCTTAGATTGATTGATTGATTGATTGATTGATTTGACAGAGATCACAAGCAGGCAGAGAGAGAGGAAGGGAAGCAGGCTCCCCACTGAGCAGAGAGCCCTATGTGGGGCTGTATTCCAGGACCCTGAGATCATGACCTGAGCCGAAGGCCGAGGCTTTAACCCACTGAGCCACCCAGGCACCCCACTACCACCCCATTTCTGCCCTTCCCTTTACACCAAAATTCCTGGAAGGAATTACCCACACCACTATTTTTTGAACCTAGTTTATTTAGGTTTTTATTTGCACAGGTGACAGACTTCTTATTATACTTTATTTTACCATCTGCACTTTTCTCTTGATAATCTCTTGCAGTTCCTGACTTTGAATACTCTCTGTACATTACTGACTCCTGTCTCCAGCCTGGACCTCCTCACTTGTATGCCCAGTTGCCTCCTTAACACACCTGGAGAAATGTCCACATACCTGTTTCTCACATACTGTTTCTCCATCTGATTGAATTGACAGTTCATCCTTTTAGTTGGTAAGACCAGAAACCTTTGAGTCATCTTTAATTCTTTTGTTCTTCTCACACTTCATATGCGTTTCTGATCCTGTTACCTTCATTTTCAAAATATATCCAAAATCTGACCTCTTACTGCCTCTACTGCTCTACTTTGATTTATTATCTCTCACCAGACTTTTCAGAGACACTCAGGGCCTCGTATTTCAATCTTGGCCTCTTATTTAATTCTCTTTTTACCCCCACTTGTGTTTGAGGGCATCTTTAACATTTAAAAAAAAAACAAAAAACAAAAAACAACTACATGGAATATGTGGGTGGCAAATTTTTTTTAGTGAGCCTTTGTTTTTCTTAATTACTTGACTGTATCATCCTAAATTCAGATTTTATTTTTATTTTTATTTTATTTATTTTTTTGCAAGGGTGGTGGGGAGGGCCGAGAGGGAAATTATCCTCAAGCAGACTGCTGAGCCAGGAGCCTAGCACAGGGCTCAATCCCATGACCCATGAGATTGTGACCTGAGCTGAAACCAAGAATCGGATGTTTAAGTAACTGAGGCACCCCAAGAGTCTTTTTCTATAAAACTTTGAAGGTATTGATTTGTTGTATTCTGACATTCTAGCGTTGCTGATGCCAATCTGGTTCTTAGTCAGTTCTCTCTCCAGAAGCTTTGTTCTTGGAGTTCAGAAATGTTACCACACTGATTCCTAAGTGGTTCTCTGTGAATCTTATAAATCCAAAGACTCCCAAGTCTCTTCAACCTAATAAATTCTGTCTTAGATTAGTTTCTGTCTTGTTTCTCTTCCTCCATTCCTCACCCATGTTTTGAATTCCTATTGAATGCAATATTATGTGTGTGTATATTTTTGTTTTTTCTGTTATTTTCATCTCTGTCTCTTGGTTTTATAGTTTGGGAGATTAAAACCAACTACAAGAAAGAAAGCACAACTGAAAGCAGCTTAAAGAGTAAAGATTAAATTTATACTGCAGATTGGACAAGGTTTTACTTTTATTTGCTGTTGATAAATCCTACTAAAATTATATGCAAGGACTTTTTTTGCTGTTTTAGGCATAAAACTATAAAGGACAAGGTAGATTTGGAAAGGAGATAAGAGCAACAAAATTTGGAGTTTGAAGAGCAAGTGGGTGAATTTAAATGACTTAGAAGAGCTGAGAAAGCTACAACCTAAGTAGACAGTGGGTTATACCAAGAACTAACCTGATTCACACCCAGACTTCTGAAAGGCTCAGCAATTGGCATTACCAGTTGGAATGGAAACTAGAATGAAGTATGGAGTAATGAGGTGATGAGAAGAATGAAGGAATGAGAACTGAAGATGGAGTTAAAAACTGGAAGATCAACTCAAAAATTGTTTTAATGGTGGTCAGATTTCCAAATCCCCTTTTGCATTTCACACAGCTGGATAGCTGCTCTTCTTCAACACTGGTACTCTCTGGAGAGGGTGGGATAGAGTTTCTAGAAAAACGTGGACACCATTAAGAACAGAGGTACCTCTACACTAAAAACAGCTTGGAGCAAATGGGGCATTTAAGAAGCTTACATCTGCCTGGTACTTATTATTTAGTAAGCTATTCATTCAGGAAAATTACTAAGCACCTACTATGACTACATGCTAGACAGTATGCTAGGTGCTAGGAAACAAAAGAGTATTAGACACAAGATTCTTAAGAACACAGCATTTAGGAGCGCCTGGGTGGCTCAGTGGGTTAAGCCTCTGCCTTTGGCTCAGGTCATGATCTCAAGGTCCTGGGATCCATCCCCACATTGGGTTCTCTGCTCAGCCAGGAGCCTGCTTCCCCCTCTGTCTCTCTGCCTTCCTCTCTGCCTACTTGTGATCTCTGTCAAATAAATAAGTAAAATCTTTAAAAAAAATAAAAAACACAGCATTTAAGATGCAGCCTGACGGATAATTACAGTTAGCCACATGAAGAGGATATCTAGTAGGAAGTATCTGGTCCCAGGTCACAGGGAGTTTGCAGTCTTATCAGGGAACAACTAGAGCCCCAAACTTTTATCCTGACCCATAATACCTAGCGCTCACTTAAGGTGGGATCACAGTCGCTCTCATTCAGGTCCTTAGATCATCCAAGTTCTTCAGATTTGAGGCTTTTTCATAAAGTGCCTTTGGGGTTCTCTTCCCCTACTCCTTATATGGATGTGGTTGAAGAATGAACAGTGCAACAGATTAAGAAGTCACAGTGGAAAGAAAAAAATTAAGAACTCTGGAAGGCATAAGTGACAGTGAAAATGTGTCATATAGCGAGCTCAGGCACTCTCCCCTCCCCTTTTATTTTACTTCCACTGCTAAATTTATCTTAATATATTCAGTTTGTCACTTGAATGACAGGCTAAGAAGTCTGAATTTTCTTGGTAGATTTCA
Source organism: Enhydra lutris kenyoni (assembly GCF_002288905.1). Classification (NCBI taxonomy): domain Eukaryota; kingdom Metazoa; phylum Chordata; class Mammalia; order Carnivora; family Mustelidae; genus Enhydra; species Enhydra lutris. Next base: position 4,011,450 of record NW_019154169.1, read on the forward strand.
AGAGCCATTGGAAGTTTTTTAGCTGGTAAGGTAACATGTCAGAGTCAAGCTTTAGGAAGTTTATGCTGCAGCATTGTGCAAAAACATTGGAGGTGAGAGGAGAGGCTGACTATAGTGATGTCAGTTGAAGTATTTTAAGAGTTTGGGAAAGAGGAAATAGAGGCCTAAACTAGTTAAAACAGAGAGGGAAGAACAGATACATGAGAAATCAGGAGAGTGGGTTAGCCTTTAAAAAGTTGATTGGGAACAGGGAAGAATTGAGTGATGGTACAACAGTGATTCCTATCAACTGAAATTGGGAATGGATCAGGAGGGACATTAGATTTATTTTTCCTGGTTCTGCTTGAGCATCATCGCCCCTACAAAGCCTTCCCTGATTTCCCACAAGTCAGGAAATGCTAAGTGTACCTTCTGTGTTGTCTTTTTGTTTTCTGTTTTCTTCTTGTGCTTACCATGCCTGTCTTACTATGTTTCACAACTAGACATCAGCATCTTTTCCCCCTTATGTCCCTTGTACATAGCAAAGTAACTATTTTTTGGTCTCATAAGCGTTATTTTTTCTGAAAATTTACCTGGGTCAGAAAATGTGTACTTGTACGACTTAATATTTAATAGAAAAAATGTGATAATTGAAGATGGTATTAAAGATATTTTACTCTCTCAAATTAATAATGATGAATATAATTCAGTTTTCTTTTGCAGTCCTGTGATTTACAGAAATGTTTTAGGATCTTATCTACAGTTTCAGAAGGGTCCTGGTAAATATGTTTAGCATTATTACTGTTGTTTACTGCCTCAGTACTGCAGTTACTGCCTCACTGTCTAAATTTTTGAATCGCTTTTTGGTTATACAGTTTCTCTTCATGCCACTCTCCCTAAATTCTTACTCTCACAGGTCATTATTCCCTTATGCTTAGTCTGACATTCTCATGGTTGAGGAAAAATATGTCAGAGTAAGTCTGCAAATATTAGTAATTCAAGGGGAAGAATCTTGCATGGGGAAAGCAAGTGAAGTTGCAAATGAGAGAAGCTAATTAACTGAGCAAGGTCTCAAACCTGTAATTGTGGGAGATGACTTTAGGTTAAAAGAAATATAAGGTCTCTACCCCTCTGAGTGCAAGCAAGAGGGAAAAAAATGAGTGAAGATGATGAAATGTACTAATGAAAAGGACAAGATGGTTTTGGATCTTTTTAGGCAAACCAGAGGTTACTTCAACGTTTAGAGTCAAAGTAATGAGTTGGTTTTAAGAATATTTGAAAGGTGAGGGGCGCCTCGGTGGCTCAGTCAGTTAAGTGTCTGTCTTCGGTTCAGGTCATGATCCCAGAGTCCCAAGATCAAGTCCCACATTGGGTTTCCTGCTCAGCAAAGAGCCTGCTTCTCCCACTGCCTCTTACCCCACTCATCCTCTCTCTAGCTCTCTCTCAAACAAATAAGTAAAATCTTTAGAAAAAAAGAAAATGCCTGAATGATGAGAGGAAAGTCACCTACATTGTGAACTCTGGAGTGAGGGTGGTTTTTTGTCTTCAGATTGCCAGTGGTTGGCGCGTGATCAGTGCTGAAGTGGTTGAGAATATTGAGGAGAGAAGGTTTGTAGAGATGTCTGCTGGGGTGACAGGTATGTAATTGGGTACAGGAAAAGATGATAGTGGCCAGAGACAGATGTTTTCACTCAGTGCAGTAATACTCCCTAACAGAAAGTAGTGTGAGTGAGGGGGAAGAAAGGGCCAAAGAGGAGAGTGCAGGTGTGTGGAAAAGTAAAGCTTTGTGGAGGCAGTTTTTGATGTGATTCACAAGCAGTCCTGTGTCCACCACCACCCCTCCCCCGCCCCAAGTAAAACATCAAGAGTGTACTTACTACTGTCCTTCTATCAGGGTCTGTGCATGGGTCCTCTTTCGTAGAAGAGATAGTTTTATAAAGCTAGTCTTAGTTTTTAAATGATTAAACCATATATAACAGTTCATTCCAGATATGTGGTATCTCAGATGCTTTCAGCAGTAGTTAGTGTAGGATACTAGTTGTGCAACGAGAACTGTACTTACGGATAAATATCAGAAAGAGAAGAAAAATGCCAAGTGCAACTTCTCACATTTTTTTCTGGTTCAGTGCTTTTGCATATATTGTTTTTTAAGTAATGCTTTTTTTCTATTTTCCCATCCTGTTGATATCCAGTTGTCCTATCTTTCTTTTTGATGCATTCTCCCATTTTATTCTAGGTAGAAGTATTGTATGATTTCATTCAATTCCATTGATATTGAACAGTGTTCAGTAATTTTGGACGTTGCTTACTTAATAGCTTTTTCCACTGTGGAATTTATTCAACAAATATGCACATGCGAGCAATGTAAGATACAGTGTTAGGTACTGAGGGAGTTGCAAAGATTATTTAAATACAGATTTTTCTCCTGAAGACTTTTTTTTTTTATTAAAATTTATTCATTTGAGAGAAAGCAAGTGGCTGGAGGGGCAGAGGGAAAGGGAGAGAATCCTCAAGTAGGCTCCCAGCTGAGCATGGAGCCCGATGTAGGGCTCAATCCCACAACCCATGAAATCATGACCTGAACTGAAACCACAGATCAGATGCTCAAGCAGCAGAGCCACCCAGGCACCCCTCTCCTGAATATTTTTCAGTTCAAGGAAGGGGAAGGTATAGACAGTGTGACAGAATGCTGTGTCATTTTTAGAGGAATAATGTGTTACTTCCACCTGAAAGTATTACTGATAGAGATGTGTGATGGTTAATTTTGTGTCTCCGTGGCTGGGCCAAGTGCCCAGAAATTTGGTCAGATATTCTGGATGTTTCTGTGAAGATGGTTTTTGAATGAGATTACTCTTTAAATCAGTAGACTTTAAGTAGATTACTCTCCATGATATAAGTGGGTCTTATCCAATCAAGTGAAGGCCTTAATAGAGCAAAGAGTGACTTCCTCTGAGCAAGAAGAAATTTTGCCAGCAGACCACCTGTGGACTCAAGCTTCAGCTTTTGCCTGGGTCTCTAGCCTGTCAGCCTACTCTGCCAGTTGTGGATTTTCACATGAGCCAGTTCCTTAAAGTAAATCCCTGTGTGTGTGTGTGTGTGTGTGTGTGTGTGTGTGTGTGTGTGTGGTGTGTCTGTTGTTGGTTCTGTTTCTCTGGAGAAAGCTGATGAATACAAGTAGCATATAAGCTGAAATATAGCATGTGTTGAGTGTGGGGAGAAGCTATGGTAGAAGACAGAAACCCTGCTCTGGCTATTGAGAATAATGAGCTTTGTTGGAAGTTTGTATAAGTGGGTCGGGACTAGATCTTACAAGTAATACTTGACAGAAATTTTAACTTAAAGGGTACACCAAGAATCTTATTCTAGGCATGCCTGAGTGGCATTGTCGCTTAAACGTCCAACTCTTGGGTTTCAGCTCAAGTTGTGGTCTCGGGGTCATGAGATTGAGCCACCATTGGGCTCTGTGCTTGGCACAGAGGGCGCTTGGGCTTCTCTGCCCCTCCCACACGTGCTCACTCACCATCTCCTCTCCCTCTCCCTCTCTCACTCTTGCTCTTGCTTTCACTCTCTTTCAAGTAAATCTTTTTTTAAAAATCTTATTCTAGATTTACATTTGAGCTTAGGCTTAGATTTCTAACTTACTTTGGGCATTTCTTGAGTAATTCAGCCTTTTTCATTTATTGCTCTCACATTTTGGTTTTCAACAGATTTTTCTTTCTTATCCATCAGTATTAGATTTACAATTTTTAGTTTGTGTCCAAAAGTGAAATCTTTTGGAAAATACTAATGATGTCACTTTGTGCATACTGCCTGTACTTAACTATGTATATGTTTGTCATATTTAAACTTACAAAGGTTTGGTATTTTGTAATGGAGATACTGTATTGGGCAGTTGATCTTTACAGCTCTTCCCTCTATCCATGTAGTATGACTGTATGTTTAGGTATTAATATACTGGTAAATAGGTTTGACATTAGTTGATGATTGAACTTGATCTATTAGAAATAGTTTTTTTTAGATAAATGATTTTGCCAGAACTTTTACCCTTTTTACGTATTTTTTAAAAAGACAACCATGGGGTTGCCTGGGTAGCTCAGTCATTAAGCATCTGCCTTCAGCTGATGTCATGATCCCAGAGTCCTGGGATTGAGCCCTGTATCAGGCTTCCTGCTATTCAAGGAGCCTGCTTCTCCCTCTCCCACTCCCCCTGCTTGTGTTCCCTCTCTCACTGTATTTCTCTGTGCCAAATAAATAAATAATAATCTTTAAAAATTATTTTAAAAAAGATAGTCATGGGATGCATATCTCAATAAATCATTTGTAGTCAGAAATAGGGAATTGAGGGACGCCTGGGTGGCTCAGTTGGTTGGACAACTGCCTTCGGCTCAGGTCATGATCCTGGAGTCCCGGGATCAAGTCCCGCATCGGACTCCCAGCTCCACGGGGAGTCTGCTTCTCTCTCTGACCTTCTCCTTGCTCATGTGCTCTCTCTCAAATAAATAAATAAAATCTTTAAAAAAAAAAAAAAAGAAATAGGGAATTGATTATGTTCTTTCAGACTAACAGAGAAAATTTTTTCCCTATTTCCCATACCCTTTTATTAAACATTGGCCCAAAACTTGGGCTTTTCATGAAGGACGAGGGGAGATGGAGAGGAGAAGGGAGTTGAGGGAAATTGGAAGGGGAGGTGAACCATGAGAGACTGTGGACTCTGAAAAACAATCTGAGGGTTTTGAAGGAGCGGGGGGTGGGAGGTTGGGGGAACCAGGTGGTGGGTACTAGAGAGGGCACAGATTGCATGGAGCACTGGGTGCGGTGCAAAAACAATGAATACTGTTACGCTGAAAAGAAATTAAAAATTTAAAAAACAAAACAAAACAAAAAAACTTGGGCTTCTCTAGTTGGGGGTTAAAAAAAACTAGGAGGGCACCTGGGTGGCTCAGTGGTTAAGCGTCTGCCTTCGGCTCAGGTCATGATCCCAGGATCCTGGGATCGAGCCCCATTTCAGGCTCCCTGGTTGGCAGGAAGCTTGCTTCTCCCACTCCCCCTGCCTGTGTTCCCTCTCTCACTGTGTGTCTGTCCAAACAAACAAATAAATAAATAAATAAATAAAATATTTAAAAAATAAAAGAAACTAGGATACTTACCTGAAACAGCATAGCACCATGATGAAATTTAGAGAGGACAGCCACTCCTAGTTCCAACATCTAACCCAGCTATTAATACTGTTTTGTGTATTCTCTTTGAGGCTGTATTTGTATGTGGGAAGGGGAGGATTATTGAGGTGAAATTCGTATAACACAGTTAACCATTATAAAGTAATATGATTCAGTGGCTTTTAGTTTAGTCACAGTGTTGTGCAACCACTACCTCGCTTCGGTTTCAGAATTTTTTCATCACCTTAGAAGAATATCCCTACCCATTAAGTAATCCTTCCCCATTTCCCTTTTCTTCCAGTAACCATTTATCTGCTTTCTGTCTCTGTGGCTTTTCCCCTTCTGGATATATGTAAAAGAGATCATGCAGTATGTGACCTGGCTTTCACTCAGCATAATGCTTTGGAGTTTCTAGTTGTAACAGGTCTCAGCATTTCATTCCTTTTTATGGCTGGGTAATATTCTGTGTGTGCATGTGTGTCTAAATATAAAAAGCGCTATTTGTTTATCCGTCCATCTGTTGATGGACATTGGGTTGTTTCCCAACCTTTTGGCTCTTATGAATAAATACTGCTTTAAACATTCATGGACAAGTATAGGTTCTTATACATGTGAGTGAAATTACTGAGTAGTATATATGGTAATTCCATGTTCAAGTTTTTGAGAAACCACCAAGCTGCTGTCCACAGCAGCCGTACCATTTTGTATTTCTTACAATGTCAGAGATTCCTATTTCTCTATATACTTGCCAATGTAGTTATTTTGTTTTATTATTTTTTATACATTTTTAATTTATACATTTTTAATTAAAATTCAATTAACATTAATAGATTACTGACTTCAGAGGTAAAAGTCTATTTTGTTCTATTATTAAAGCCCTTCTTGTAGTTTTGATTTGTATTAACATAATGACCAAAGATATTAAGCCTCTTTTCACAAGCTTGTGGACCACTTGTCTATCTTTTTTTGAAAAGTGTCTCTTCAAGTTTTTGCCCTTTTTTAATTGGGTGCTTTGTCTTTTTGTTGTTGAGTTGTTGGGGGGCTTTTTTTTTTAAGATTTTATTTATTTAGGGGCGCCTGGATGGCTCAGTGGGTTAAGCCTCTGCCTTCAGCTCAGGTCACAATCTCCGGGTCTGGGATGGAGCCCTGCATCAGGCTCTCTCTGCTCAGCAGGGAGCCTACTTCCCCCTCTCTCTCTGCCTGCTGTTCTGCCTACTTGTGATCTCTCTCTCTGACAAATAAGTAAATAAAATCTTTTTAGAAAAATTTTTAGAAAAAAATCTTTTTTCTAAAAAGATTTTATTTACTTATTTGTCAGAGAGAGAGAGAGCACAAGGCAGGGAGTGGCAGGCAGAGGGAGAACCCTGCTGAGGAAGGAGCCTGATGGAACCCTGGGATCATGACCTGAGCCAAAGCCAGATGCTTAATCAACTGAGCCATGCAGGTATCCCTGTCGTTGAGTTGTTAAGAGTTCTTTATATATTCTAGATATAAAGCCCTTGTATGTGACTTGCAGATATTTCTTACATACCATAGCTTTTGTGTTTTACCATTCTCAGTATTGTTCTTTGATGCACAGAATGTTTTGATTTTTATGAAGTCCAGTTTTTTTGTTGTTGTTGTTATTTCTCATGTTTTCAGTGTTAAACCTAAGAATCCATTGTCAAATCGAGGTCATAAAGATTTACTTCTGTGTTCTCTTATTAGTTACACAGTTTCAGCTTATATTTAGATTATTGACCTGCTAAAAGAAAAATTGTGTGGGATGCCTGGTGGCTTAGTCGGTTGAGTGTCAGACGTTTGTTTTCTGCTTGGACCATGATCTCAGGATCGTGGAATCAAGCCCGTATTGGGCTCTGCGCTTAAAGCGCGGAGTCAGCTTGGGATTCTTTCCCTCTTCCTCTCCCTCCCCCTGGTGTACATGTGCGTGCACTGTCTGTCTTTCTGTCTCTGTCTCTGTCTCTCAAACAGATAAATAAATCTTTTTTGAAAAAGTGCTTTTTCCTCTACTCACCAGTTTACTCAGTAGTTCTGGCCACCACATGTTCAGTCAATCATATCAACCAATTCTCCCAGCTCCCTAGATACCACCTGGGTATCCTACAATTTAATTCAGTTCTGACACTATCTGTCTGAGGTTAGTGTCAGATCTCAGAGGTTAAAGGCTCAGTCCTGGGGCACCTGGGTGGCTCAGGGGGTTAAAGCCTCTGCCTTCGGCTCAGGTCATGATCTCAGGGTTCTGGGATCGAGCCCCGCATGGGGCTCTCTGTTCAGCAGGGAGCCCGCTTCCCTTCCTCTCTCTCTGCCTGCCTCTCTGCCTACTTGTGATCTCTATCTGTCAAATAAATAAATAAAATCTTAAAAAAAAAAGGCTCAGTCCCAAGAGACAACCCACCCTGGCCTACTTCACACACCAGTCTCAAGTTGCAAGTTATCAACTGTACTTCTCACCAACTGGCTATAAATTGAGGCTTCCCAGAACCACCTCCTTGGTTTGATCATTTGCCAGAAGGCTCACAGAACTTGGGAAAACAGCTTACCTATTAGATAGATTACCAGTGTATTATAAGATGATACAACTGAGAAACAACCCAGGTAGACGAGATACATAGGGCAAGATATGTGGGAAGGAGTGCAGTGATCCTGTCTTCTCCAGCCAAGTCATCCTCCCAGTACCTCTAACCTGTTCACCAACCCAGCAGCTCTCTTAAATCCCATAATGTAGGGATTTTTACAGAAGCTTCATCACATGGGTGGCATGATCAGTTATCAGTTCCATCTCCAACCCCTCTGAGCATCGAGACTGATGTGGGGCTCAATCCTACCACCCAAGATCATGATCTAAATTGAAATCAAGAGTCAGATGCTTGGGGCGCCTGGGTGGTTCAATGGGTTAAGCCTCTGCCTTGGGCTCAGGTCATGATCTCAGGGTCCTGGGATCGAGCCCACA
>NW_019154169.1:4019634-4041753 GCF_002288905.1 Enhydra lutris kenyoni
TTTTTTTTTTTTTTTTTTTTTTTTTTTTTTTTTTTTTTTGTCTCAATTTTTCTTAATTTCCCTAGTGATTTCTTCTTGGACTCACTGGTTGTTTAAGAGTATGGTATTTAATTTCCAGGTCAAGTTTCCTTTTATTATTCATTTCTAGCTTTACTCCATTGTGGTCAGAGAAGATACTTCGTAAAATTTCAATTTTTTTCAATTTATTGAGAGTTGAGTTCGGCCTAACATGTGGTCTACCCTGATGAATGTTCCATGTACAATTGAGAATAATGTATATTTTGCTGTTGTTGAGCAGGGAAAGGATAATCTGTTGCTTTTTAAAACTTTCAGGACACTACTGAGGAAGTTCTTTGACTCTTGAGCCTTGAAACAGTGGTCCCTCTGTGAATTGCCAGATAGTTCAAATCACACAATTGTGATTTTTCTGGGATATGCTGCTTGTTTTCCACCTAGCACTAGCAAAGCTACACTGGGATCATGAGCCACCATCCCTATGGCTGCCTTTTGTGGAGATGGGAGTTAATGAATGGTAGCAGCTTCCACTATGCAAAATGCCAAAATTAACCACAAGTTAATAGCCTTACTTCATCAGCTACTCCCATGGATGCTACAAGAGTGTCATTAGAACTCCATAGTTCTAAAATGGTTTATTCAGACTTCAGGTGCCAAGTCAATAGTTGTTTCGGTGTTGGGACTGATTCCTGGATTTTCTTACTTTGCCATCTTTCATGTCAGTCACCTCTGTGTTTTTATTTCAGGTAGTTGTAATCTTTTGAAAATTACAGTTTTGTAATCTGCCTCATATAACATGTTTAATGTTACTGTGTATATTCACCTAATGTTTTTTTGAAGATTTTAATGATTTATTTGAGAGAAAGAGCAAGCAAGCATGAGAGGAGCAGAGGGAGAAGCAGACTCCCCACTGAACAGGGAGCCTGATGTGGGCTCAGTCAAGCCCTGAGATCATGACCTGAGCCAAAGGCAGATGCTTAACTGACTGAGCTATCCAGGTGCCCCTTAAATCTCTTTTTTAAGTGGGGCTTAAACTCACAACCGTGACCCGGAGTTACATGCTCCAACGAATGAGCCAGCCAGACACCCCTATATTTACTCAACTTTTTGATATGACAAATAATATATCTATTTTGAAGGAAGAAAAAAGACCAGAGTTGTAGAATTCTAAATAAAATTTTAAAAATTGCATCCAGTAAATCATATTCTTTTGGTGAATTTGAGTCTAAGACTGACCCCTTTCTTTAAGTTCCTCTACACCGTTACTTGGCATGGTAACTTCCAAACTGGTCTTCTTCCATTTTCACTTTGTTTTCCACCATCACAAAAGGACAAATAGTATAGAATGGTGGGAAAATGAACAGTCATGGTTCTGCACGTGTAAAGTCTCAGTTAAGCAAGATGATAAAAGTTCTAGATTTCTACACATTTTGCTATACAAATACTGTACCATACTGCTTTTAAAAAAATTCAGGAGGGTTAATCTTATATGTTCTTACCACAATTTTTAATTAAAACGATAGCATTAACAAAAATCCTGGTAGTGAGTTATGCCTAATAAAGTCAGCTTCAAAGAAAAATTGAAGAAGATATAAGAATTGAGGCTTTTTGCTGGAGACAAGGAAAGAGTGCATCAAGATCAGGGAGAACCATGCAACAAGTACTTTTAAGACTAATTATGTAGCCAAATTGAGCCAAGGAAAAACTTGGGGTGAGTGGGAATCATATACTAGCTTTCCGTGGTTTGCCGTGTTTAGCTTCTGTTACCTCCAAGTGCAAAAATTAAATAACAAGAGAAATTGGGGATGAACCAGTGTGATTTCTCACTATATTGTTAATTCCTTTACTTAACATTTGCATGTAAACTAATTCATGTGTTGAAATGTGTTGTAGCTGAACAATAGTAGTGATTTTCTACCTTTTCTGTGCTTATCATGCCTTTCTTTCCACTCTCAATGCCCAGGTCGTTTGTATTATCTTCAGCCATGTGTGCCCTTCTGATCTCGGTTAATTTTTTCTTTATAATGGTACAAGACTTGTCTATTGGAAATATTAAATCTGATCAAACTAGTATCTATTATTAGAGTATGTTTCTCCTACTCTTGGTGTGTACAGTTCATTCTCCATGGTCTCTGTTTTCATACTTTTTCATTATCCTCTTTTATTGTATGATACAAGTTTTCTTCACACCACATTTTGGAAAATGTGTCCTTAATTTTTTTTTGTTTTGTTTCAAGATTTTATTTATTTATTTGACAGACCGAGATCACAAGCAGCAGAGAGGCATAAGCAGCAGAGAGGCACGCAGAGAGAGGGGGAAGCAGGCTCCCTGCTGAGCAGAGAGCCTGATATGGGGCTCAGTCCCAGGACTCTGGGATCATGACCTGAGCTGAAGGCAGAGGCTTAACGCACTGAGCCACCGGAGGCCTCTATGTCCTTAGTTTTAAACTCTAATGTTGGTTACCTTTAGGACCTCAAATAAGCAAATTTTAAGCCTACAAATACTAATTTACCGACTTCCCAAAAAATTTTATCAAGTGATTCTCTGCTATAACAGATGAGATTTTCAATTTATGTATTTCCCTTTGTGTTTTCCTCTATTTCCACTTATCTTCATCTTCCAGTATTTGTTAGAATACTATGTGGTGGAGCACCTGGGTGGCTCAGTGGGTTAAAGCCTCTGTCTTCGGCTCAGGTCATGATCCCAGGGTCCTGGGATCAAGCCCCACATCGGGCTCTCTGCTCAGTGGGGAGCCTGCTTCCCTTCCTCTCTCTCTGCCTGCTTCTCTGCCTACTTGTGATCTCTGCCAAATAAATAAATAAAATCTTAAAAAAAAATAAAAGTAAAATACTATGTGGCAAACCATCCTGACTTTTGTCAGTATGTAATTTAGTAGCTTTTTTCAGAACTATTAAGCTTACATTCTGTTCTAAGACCATAGTAAATTGTCATACATATTTGTGTGTTTAAAAGAATTCTTCATCTCTTATTTATTTAAATTCAGCTAATTAACGTATAGTTTATTATTAGTTTCAGAGACAGAGTTTAGTGATTCATCAATGCATATAACACTACGTTAAGTGCCCTTCTTAAATGCCCATCACCCAGTTAACGCCATCCCTCCAGCCACCTCCCCTCCAGCAGCTCTGTTTGTTCCCTAGAGTTAAGAAGAGTCTCTTATGGTAAGAGTCTCTTATGGTTTGTCTCCCCTTCTGATGTCATCTTACTTTATTTTTCCCTCCCTTCCCCTATGTTCCTCTGTTTTGTTTCTTAAATTCCACATGAGTGGAATATAATTTTCTTTCTCTGATTGACTTACTTCACTTAGCATAATACCCTCTAGTTCCATCCACATTGTTGCAGATGTATTCATCTTTCTTTTTTTTGAATGAGTTAAAAGTTTAATTCTGAACCATTTTTATAACTGCATTTTCTCTTGAAGTGTCGTATCACAGCAGGTTACAACAACTTTGGGATAAAAGGCAAATGGTAAACTGTCCAAAACAAGGTTCCAAATAACACCTCTTACTGATTTACCCTACCCACATCATCTTTAATCTTTTATTTGGTACCACATCTAAGTCCTTGCTGTACAAAAACCACCGACAAGCTCCATTAGGTTTTCCAAGGCCTAAAAAAACCATTCAAACTATACCCATGTATTCACTAGACAGATGAAAAATCCATTCAAGATTAATATTTATCACAGGAAATGGAAGAAAATTTCAGAAAGAACTGTTCTACCTTCTTGAGAAAAATAAAAATCTTATGATCAAAATGACATTGAAAAGAAAAGGTAGCATACAGAGCTAAGGAAAGAGAACAGACAAGACAAATATAACAGCAGAGTAACTATATCAATACAACAGTTAAAGCAGAAAAACCAAGTCATTAATAGAGAACAATTTTTGAGAAAAAGCAAGTAAGATGTAAAGAAAAAGTACAGCAATAAAATGGCTGAAGACAATGTTATGCAGATTTAGACAAGAGTATAAGAGAAAATATATTAAAGATATAACAGAAATTTCCTGACATGAGGACCTAAATTTGATCAAAAGGTTTCACTGTATTTCCAGAAAAAGATTTAGTGCACTATAAGCTATAGAGACTTACCCTTTGCTTTATCAGATTAAAGAACTCACAGAACAGTGGCATCAAGCAAAAGATAAAGTATCATAAGTAATGGACTTTGTAGCATAAAGGAGGGAGGCATTATTTAAAATGAAATGAGACATATATTTAATCTAACCCCAAATCAAGTATAGAAAAAAAAAACGTACATTCAAAACTTTGCACATTCTTAAGGGGTTTACTCCCTCTAGGACACTCTTAAATGGATAATACATAATCTTTCAAACTTTCTTATTTGAAACTTCTGTATGGATGCAGACATTTTCAGAAATCTAAGACAGTGAACCCGAAACTTTAATGTTCATAAGAAACTCTTGAAGAATTGGTTTAAAATCCAGGTATCTGGACCCTCTTCTCAGAAAGTCTAATTCAGTGGATTTGAATAGGATCCCAGAAATCTTTTTAGCCAGCTTACCCTGGTGTAGGTGGTCTGTGGTTTAACTTTGAGTGATGCTATCTTAAGTGTTGAAATAATCAGATTTAATTATGAGATAGATATTTTAGGTAACTAGGGCATTTCAAGCTGTCCCCTGGGTTGAATACCTGACAGCTGCATGGCTCAGCTTCTAGAGGACCTACTACTCACTGAGATAGATGTTCCCTTCATTATCTTCTCTTAACCCAAAAGCTCAGTTTCCCAAACTTTGGTATTTTGTGGATGGGGAAATCTTCATTTGGCCACTCCACTCCCCAACAAGAAATCTCACATAGGTTTGCCAATTTTTTATTTTACTGAATGATACTAAAAATTAGGCACAATGAAAGAGGACATTTATAACACCTCCTCTCACCACAACCACCAAAGATATAAATAAATAAAAATATAGGAAGAACATGACCTCATAATACAGATTGTCTTTTAAATTGAGTGTATTTAGCTCTAGGCAGAAACCCTCTATTTTCCTCTTTTTTTAAACAAAATTTCGTTAGCTACAAATTAATGAATATTTTAATATTTTCTCACAGATGACATTTAAGAACTGCTGTTTATTGGTATTTGGAAGAGGGCATTTCTAAGAGTCACCACCTAAATATGATGAGTAAACATACATCTCTAATCCTCTGTTTTCTCAACAGTTCGGTCCTTTGGTACAGAAGACAGACCAACAGATCGTCCCATACCACCTCGAGATGAAGTCTTTGAGTACATCATATTCCGTGGGAGTGATATTAAAGACCTCACTGTTTGTGAGCCACCAAAACCACAATGTTCTTTGCCTCAGGACCCAGCTATCGTTCAGGTAACTGATAGTAAATTTGTTGTGGAGTACAAGAAAACTTGAAGTATGTAGCTAGTCTTGGCTTTTCTCTCTCTTGGATTTTGGTTTTGGGGTGGGGTTTTTTTTGTTTTTCTTTTTTGTTAGTTTTTTTTTTTCTTTCCCTCAGTTGAATGTTCGTTTGCTTATCATTTCCTGGTTACCTAGATACGTGAAATACCTGGATAATGTCTTCATCTAGGTTTTTTTCTTTAGATCATAAGTTGGGACTCAAGAAAGTAAGAAATAGCAGAGGTTTTTTGTTTTTTTTTACCATAAAATATTTTCTAATTTTAGCAAATTAAAATAGCTTACATTTATTGAGGTCTAACTGAATGAGCAGCACTATTCAAACTACTGCAGATAGAATAAGTCAATCCTTATAGTACTCTCTGAGCTTGATACTATAATTATAATATAGCTATATAATTCTAATTTTTTCAGGTGAGTAAATTAAGGTAGAGCCATAATTTGGACACAACCAGGCAGTCTGGCTATGGAATATAGGATCCATGTCACTTACACTATTATCCATATTTGGTTCATACTACAAACCGGGGTGGTAATGGTTATTCTTAGGTAAGATTATTAGGTTCAGTGAATCATATTGGTATCATATTTATACACACACAACATAATATGCATGCAATGTTGTATAATAAGATAACACAAACATAAAAGGATTTTAACATACACAGATATGTTGCTCGATTCTCTAAATAAGGTATAAAAAGGGACCCCTGGGTGGCTCAGTCTATTAAACATCTGCCTTCGGCTTAGGTCATGATCCCAGAGTCCTGGGATCCAGTCCCACATCGGGCTCCTTGCTCAGCGGGGAGCCTGCTTCTCTTTCTGCCTGTTCTGCCTGCTGCCCCCCGCCTGTGCTCTCTCTCTGACAAATAAATAAAATCTTTAAAAAATATATTTATAATAAGGTATGAAAAAAGGTGACCTAGGGGTGCCTGGGTGGCTCCGTGGGTTAAAGCCTCTGCCTTTGGCTCAGGTCATGATCCCAGCATCCTGGGATCGAGCCCCACATTGAGCTCTCTGCTAAGCAGGGAGCCTGCTTCCCCCTCTCTCTCTGCCCGTCTCTCTGCCTACTTGTAATCTCTATCAAATAAATAAAATCTTCAAAAAAAATAAAAAAGAAAAGAAAAAAGACCCTAAGTATTCTCAGTAAAAGAAATAAAAAATTTATATTTTATTAAAAACAAATACATGATTCCTAAAAGATTATAAATTATGAATCAAGGAGGATATTCATTACAGTGCTTGTTTACATGATAATTGGAAATATATAGAAACTGCCTGAATTTTAGTTACAACAACAGAGGAAGCAGATTGGCATAGGAGTGTTTTCATTTTGGGGCATGGCTGATTAAAAACGTATGGTCCCCATGATTTTCTTCTTGGATCTGTTTTCTTCTCAACCCTTTTTCTTGTCAGTCTTTGGTCATTTGCACCAAAATATGCTTGTTGATTTTTTTTTTTCTTTAAAGTAATGTAATACTTTCAGATTTTTTTAAAGTAACTTTTCCTATTTTATGCTGTGATAAAATCTTAGTTTTCCACAAAACAGATTCTTAGAATATATACTATCTTGCGTAAGATTTGTCTTCCAATGTTAAAATACCTAATGAACTAAAATAAAAAAAATAAAATACCTAATGAACTCTTCTAAAGAAATTAAGGGTATATAAAATTAAAATGGAAAAAAAAAGCGGGGTGCCTAACTGGCTCAGTTAGTGGAGTGTGCAACTATTGATCTCAGAGTTACAGGTTTGAGCCCATGTTGGGTTTAGAAATTACTTAAAAATAATTTTTTTTTTAAGATTTTATTTATTTAAGAAAACATGAGCACAAATGGGGAGTAGGGGCAGTGGGAGAGGAAGAAGTAGACTCCCTCCTGAACAGGGAGCCCTCTACAGGACTCGATCCTAGGACTCTAGGATCATGACCTGAGCTGAAGACCAACACTTAACCAGCTGAGCCACCCAGATGCCCTAAAAATAAAATCTTTTTTAAAATGGGGAAAAAAGGAAAGTACCTTTTAACATTTATTTAATAACTTTCTTGAATATAAGGTTTTTAGTAAGAAACAATTAAATTTATTCTTAGAACATAAACTGGAGAAATTCTCTCCTCTTCTTTCCCCTCATTCCATGTTAAGACTTTTCTAAGCCTGCTATAAAGGTCTTAACTCTACTTAACTGTAGAAAAATACATTTATAAGTCACATCAAGTATAATTGGCATGTATGTACAAATATTGAAATCGGGAGGTTGTTAAACTGTTTGGATATTAAATGTATGTTGTAGGTTATCATAATTGCGTTTGTATCTAGTAATTATAATTTAAAGTTTTCTTTAAAAATGTAAATATTCTAATTTTTTCATTATAGAAATGTTGTGTAGAGCCTGGAAAAATAACCCATGATCTTTCTTCAGTCTTCACTAGGCTCATCTACTTCTTCATTCCAGTCAGTGGGTTCCTATGGACCTTTTGGCAGGATGTCCACGTACAGTCAGTTCAGTCCAAGTTCATTGGTTGGGCAGCAGTTTGGGGCTGTTGGTGTTGGTATGTTGTGCTTCTTTCTTTTTCTTTTCTCTTCCTTTTTAAAAATTTACCTGTCTTTACCACAAATTTACAGACGTATTTGGTGTTCTTTCTGTGTAACATTAATTTAAAGGCTTTATTTAATGTCTTCAGTAACGGGTGGTTCTATGAAGTCATCTCTCAGAATAGTCACATTTTTTTTTTAGTCACATTTTTAAAAAAATCTGGATCTATTCAGCTGCCAAATATCATTGAGTGTTATTTTAAATTTATATAAGATATATCCATTTAAAATAAGCATTTATTTTCTGGGGTACATGGCTCACTCAGTTGGGAGAGCATATAACTCTTAATCTCTGGGTCATGAGTTCAAACCCCACATTGGGTGTAGAGATTACTAAAAAAAATAAACTAATCTTAAAAAAAATCCTAAAATAAGCGTTTTTCCCCAACAGGATGGGTTTTCAAAAAGAGAATTGTGTATAATGCTAATATTAAGGAATAATAATGCCATTAAGGGATATTTATATTAGGTAGAATGTGAAAAGATAATCACATATAACATGTTTGGGGGCATGATGCTTCATTTAACAGTGTTTTAGAAACATTAACACTGTAAGGAGAAAGCTAGATATAATCAGATCAGCTTGGTGTTGTGTTGTTTTCATAGCTATGCATTTTAGCTCTGTAGTATACCTTTACTGAAGTTTTCACACTGAAGAGTACTTTTAAAATCTCAAATTCTAGCCCTTTATCTTTTTTAATTCAATTGAAATAACGATTTATCAGTTTACCTTGTTTCTCTGCATCACAAATCCGGTTTCAGGCCTATCTTGAAACATACTAGTATGTTAACAAATTTTGTTAAAATTAATTCCTTTTTTTTTTTTTTAAAGATTTTATTTATTTATTTGAGAGAGAGAGAGAATGAGAGGGGAGAGGGTCAGAGGGAGAAGCAGACTCCCCACTGAACCTGGAGCCCAATGCGAGACTCGATCCTGGGACTCCAGGATCATGACCTGAGCTGAAGGCAGTTGCTTAACCAACTGAGCCACCCAGGCACCCCAAATTAATTCCTTTTATAAAATACTTTTTTTATGTGGTT
Organism: Enhydra lutris kenyoni; assembly: GCF_002288905.1. NCBI lineage: Eukaryota > Metazoa > Chordata > Mammalia > Carnivora > Mustelidae > Enhydra > Enhydra lutris. Next base: position 4,028,699 of record NW_019154169.1, read on the forward strand.
GTGACTTTTCAAGTATCTAAATGTTTTGCTTACTCACAAAAAATCAAAAAGATGGGAAAAAAATAAATCCTAAAAGTGAATGGATACAAACAGAAATAACTGGTGCTAAGTTTATATCAAATTGATAGTATAACCACACAGAATAAAAGAGGAATTAAAATAACTTTTACACTCTTAGTAGGGGTATAAGAACAAATAGAACTGTAAAAAACCCTTGACTTAGGGCTTATAATTAGTAGAGGTATTGTTGTTAATTTTGAAACTGTTTTGTATGTATATAGAATAGGGCAAATAATACAGTGATGTTGTTGGGAAATGCTGTTCTTTCCATGGAGAAGGGAGAAAGAAACATAGGGGTAAGGAACAACCCTGTGGTGTTGAAAGTAAATTGGAAGCATGAATGTGAACTTGTTTTTTAAAAACTGGTTATTTCCTGTCTCTGTTCATAGAAAGGACCTAGAAGCAATGATACCCTATAGCAAAGAATATGTGTAGACCCAGTTCTTGGTTTCTAAATACCATACCCCACTAGAAGGAACATGGGCCCCTTGAAAAAAGAAGGGGAAACAGTGCTCTTTTTCTTTTTTTTATAAGTTTATTTATATAAGTAATCTCTACATCCAGCGTGAGACTCAAACTCAGGACCCCAATATCAAGAGCACATGTTCTTCCGACTGAGTCAGCCAGGTGCCCAAACAATGCTCTTTTTTAACAGAAAAATGCCAGCTAATAAAGAGAAGGAATGGTATAGAAAATTACCATTTTTGTAATATCCAGAGTATTAATTAGCAAGGATTATCAGTTGTTGCTGAAATCATTGGGTGAACAGTGTTGGACGGAATATTAAAATGGCCTTAAAGTATCATCCCACAGTTAATTAATTATAGAGGGGACAACATTGTGCCTTTATAATGGAGACCTCTCATGGTCACCATTTTAATCATCAAGTCATAAAGTTTGGAATTGCCACAGTTACCTAATTAAATGTCTCCTAATGTGATGATATAAGAAGAAGGTAAATCCAGATTTACCCTGCTAGCTATAACTGTTAGAATCCTATTCTGAGGATTTAAATAAGGGGCAGTTTCAAATTATCCTTTTGAGATTCCTTTCACTAAATTGAGTAGTTGGCTAACATTGAGATTATTACTGCACCTACCTCATACATTACTGCGAAGTTTGCATGACTTAATATGTGTAAAGCATTTGAATAGGGTATAGCACATAGTGTTACATAGTAAATAAGGTTTCTACCATTCCTCAGAGCCTGCTTTTCTAATCAATATCTATTTCTTATAAATGCTTTATCTAATTTCAATATTATTGGGAGTTGCTAGTTTACTGTTTTTCGGGTGTTACAAAGGTAGAGGGTTTTATTTGTATTTTCTTTATCAGTTGAGTAATTTTTGCAGTAGATGATTATATTTTGTTTGTTGATTTTCATATTGGTAGGATAATTTGTGGAATGACTGGAGAGTCATTATAATATTTAGAAGTTACTAAAATGAGGAGAAGGAGGAAAATTCTTGCATTGATTAGGGTGGTAGGTGATTTTTAGAAAAGGAGTTAACTCAGATATGGTTTGCGTTAGCACAGATTAAGCCAGATTTTAGTCTAAGCCTCTTGTTTTCGATCCCTAGTGCAGTTCACCCTTGAACAAAAATGTATCCGAACTGCACAGGTCAACTTTCACATGGGTTTTTTCCAATAAATACATTAATAAATGTATTTTTCTACCATGTGATTTTTTTTTTTTTTTTAATATATTTGGGAGAGAGAGAGCATGTGTAAGCAGGGGGAGGGAGAGGGCGGAAGAATCTTGAGCAGAGACACTGGCCTCAATCTCATGGCCCTGAGGTCATGACCTGAGCGAAAACCAAGACTTAGACGCTTAACTCAGCCACACACCCCCAAATGATTTCCTTAATAACATTTCCTTTTCTCTAGCTTACTATATTGTAAGAATACAGTACAGCATTCTGACTTAAAAAGGAAGTTTAAATCAGGTAAACACTTGTTATTTGGGAAAATTTTTTTTCCACTTTAATTTTTATATGTTACAGTCTTTTTTATAAGTTTTTTGCAATTTATATAATGAAGGATTAATATCTGTAACATCTGTAGGGACCTACAACCCAACAGAAAAAGAGGCAGGTTTAGGAACTAACTAATTTTGCCTTTTTCAGGAAGAAAGGAATACAGATGGTCCCCAAATGTGGAAAAATGCTTAAGTTTTGCTTATAATAAGAGATATACAAAGTAAATATGTACTGAGGCACCATTTCTCACTGTCAGTTTGGCAAAAGCCCAAAAGTCTGAGTGTGTGTGTGTGTATGTATGTATATATATATTATTTTTGCAAGATAGTGAAGAAATAGATACTCTCATACATTGAAAGGAATGATACACCAGACAGGATTAAAACACTTATTTTTTTAAAGCTGATGCTAAAATAATTCTTAAGTGCAAAGATTAGGTCTTTATTGACTTTGATTTATGGAACCTTAGGAAAAATTAATGACCCCACAATAAAGGAAACAGTAAAATAGGCTTGGCATGCTAAGTCTCATAATACCCTGTGGACAAGACAGAGAACTATTGGCTGAATAGACAGGTAAATGGGTACATTTTATCTGGCTCCCTGGATGAAATGTACCCATTTGTCTGTCTATTCAGGGCTCCCTGGTCAGCAGGAAATCTGCTTCTCCCTTTCCCACTCCTGCTTATGTTCCCTCTCCTGCTATATCTCTCTCTGTCAAAAATCAATCTGGGGGCGCCTGGGTGGCTCAGTGGGTTAGGCCTCTGCCTTCGGCTAAGGTCATGATCCCAGGGTCCTGGGATCAAGCCCCGAATCAGGCTCTCTGCTCAGCGAGGAGCCTGCTTCCTCCTCTCTCTGCCTGCCTCTCCGCTTACTTGTGATCTCTCTCTCTCTGTCAAATAAATAAATAAAATCTTAAAAAAAAAATCTATCTAACTTTAAAAATTAAAGATAAAAATTTAAAAAGATAAAAATTTAAAAATTAAAGATAAAATTTAAAAAAAAAAAAAAAAACCTATATCCCAGCAGCTAACTAAGACACCAAAATCTTAATGAGGTCATTAGAAGAAAAGAAAATTACAGCCCATACTGTGGACATGTATTTAAAAATCCTTAACACAGTATTAGCAGTGAAAGCCAGCAATTCATAAAAAGAATAGTACATAATGACAAAGTTATCTCAGAAATGCAACAATGTTTTAACATTTGAAAATCATTAGTAATTGACCACATGAACAGAATAAAGGAGAAAAACTATAATCCCAAGAGATACAGAATAGGCATTTGATAAAATTCAGCACCTAATTTATCAACAGCTGAGGAATGGGAGGGAATTTCCTAAATTTGATCAGGGAAATGAAAAGTTTACATACACACAGGCAAAGTAAAAAGATACAGAGATTGAAAAGCAAGAACTAAAAAATGTCTCTGAAGGTGACATGATTGTGTATGTAGAAAATGCAAAAGAATTTTCAAACCATTAGAATAAATAAGTGAATTTAGCATGGTAAGAGAATACAAAATGAACTATATTTTTTATTCTAGAACAGATGGGTTGCCAAACTGTGGTCTGTATCCAGTCCGCCTCCTGTTTTTATAAAGTTTTATTGGACTACAGGCAAACCCACTTATTATATGTTGTTTATGGCTGCTTTTATACTACATAGGCGGAGTATAAGTAGTTATAATGGAGGCCATATGGCCTGAAGACCCTAAATGTTTATCGTCTGGTCACTTGTAGTTGAAGTTTATTGACATGTGATCTAGAACAGATTGTTGAGAAGTGAAATGCAAAATACATCACAGCTTGCAGTTAGCACAGTAAAATCAAATACCCAGGAAATAATATAACGGAAGATATTTGAAAACATCTACAACCGTGGTTCTCAGTGGAGGAGGGTTAATTTTACCTTCTTCCTGCAGAGGACATTTGGTAACGTATGAAGACATTTTTGGTTGTCACAACTGGGGGAATACTACTAGTATGTAGAGGGTAGAGGCCAGGGATGCTTCCTAACATCTTACAATGCATAGGACAACTCCTCACAAAATGTCAGTAGTACTGAAGTTGAGAAAACTGCTCTGTAATGAAAACCACAGAATATTGATGAGAGAAATTAAAGTTCTAAGTAAATGGAGACTTAATCCAGGCTCATGAGTTGGAAAATTCAGTATTATTTTTAAGGTAATATTTTTCCCAAAATTGATTTATAGAGCGAACACAATCCAAGTAGACATTTTAAAATAGAAATTGATAGGGGTGCCTGGGTGGCTCAGTCGGTTGGGCATCTGACTCCTGATTTTGGCTCGGGTCATGATCTCAGGATCATGAGACCGAGCCCTATGTTGGGCTCTGCGCTAGACATGGAACCTGCTTGGGATTCTCTCTCTCCCTCTGCATCCCCAACCCCACTCATGCTCTCTCTCAGAAAGAAAGAGAGAAAGAAGAAAGAAAATTGACATGCTGATTTTAATATTTATATGGAAATACAAAACCTAGAATAGCCAAAACAGTCTTGAAGAAAGGGGGCATCAGGATGGCTCAGAGAGTTAATGGTCCAATATTTGATCTTAGCTTAGGTCTTAATCTCAGGGTCATGAGTTCAAGCCCTGTGCTGGGCTCCATGCTGGGTGTGGAACCTACTTTAAAAAAAAAAAAAAGTTTAAAGTTTGTATGTGGTTTCAAGGTTTACTGTAAAGTTAAGAGGAATCAGAACAGTGACTTAATGATACAAGGATAGACAGATAGACCAGGAATAAAGAATAGAGAGTACAAAAATAGACCTACTCAAATAGTAATTTAAAACAGAGATGCCAGTGCAGTTCAATGGAGAGGGGAAAATCTCCTTAACCAGTATGTATTTGGAAAAAAATTAACCTTGGCCCAAGCCTTACACCATATATAAAAAACAACTTGAGGGGTGCCTGGGTGGCCCAGTCAGTTAATTGTCTGACTTTCTGGTTTTAGCTCGGGTCATGCTCTCAGATTCATGAGATCAAGCCCAGCCACACTTAGCATGGAGTCTGCTTAAGATTCTCTTTCCCTCTTCCTCTGCTTCTCCCCTCTCTGCTCATTCTCTGTCTCAAATAAATAATCTTTAAAAAACAAAACAAAACAAAAAAACAACGTGAGATAAACCAGGAGGCAAATTAGAATAAGGAACATGGGTGTGATAACAACCAGGAACTCAGAGAAGAGATGGAGGAAATAAAGATACATAAAGATATATAGAAGAGTTTGTTAACCAGAGGGCAAGCAGTGGGAGGTTGGAGGAGGTGAGGAAACAAAGCAGCATGCAGATAAGACTACACATCTTCAGAGTGGCTTATGTCTTAATCATTGCCCAGAAATACTAGGGATAATGGGATGGATCTGACTTCCCACAATCATTTAAAGCATTAGTCCCCACATTTCCTGGTGATGTGGGAAGTTACAGTAGGCCACTCCTGAGCTGGCCAGGGCTGTATCCTGACTGGATTGATTCCATCTTCAGGGGAGTCCCAGTGATTCTCATTATCTGAAATTCTATGCTAGGTTCTGATGCCCTGTTTTAGAAGGGTATGAACAACTAGGATTTATTAAATTGGAGGGGGCAGTGTTAAAGACAGTAGGAAGGTAAGTAATGGTTTGAAGGAACTGGAGTTGCTTAGCTGGGAAATCAGAAGATTGCTAGAATCTGATCATGATCTTCAAATGTTTAAGAGCAGATGGGTCAACTGCTGTGGAGTAGACTGATGAAAATAAGGAAAGTGGTGAGAAAAGAGGTAGACAGATAAGGGGAGGGTCTGGTAAACTGAGATAAGTAATCCAAACTTACATCTTAAGGGCAGTGGAAAGCCATCCCAGGGTCCTAAGCACTGTGGTAATGTGGTTATATCTGTATTTCACAAGAGATCTTCTATCATTTTTAGATTGGAGTTAGAGATGGGAGAGGAAGGGCTACTGAAATAGTTCCTGCTACAGAAAACCTACATAGATTAAATATTAAGTCAGAAGAGAACACAGCATAAGAAAAGTGAATAATCTGTAAGGACTGCAGAAATTTAGAGAAGATTGACATAACCTTATATAGCAAAGAATTTGAGCCCTTTCTAGGGATTTGTTACTCATATTACCAGAACTTTTTGTGGTTGCTTTAGCAGAATGCATCCCCGCAGTACCGTCCTGGAGGGAAGCATTAAAACGAACTAGAGTCCATTGGCTGGTGCCTTGGAAATGCTGGATAAGCTCTTCATAGACTTGTCGGCTAATTTGGCTGTTTGTGCAGATACTCATTATTAAAATAATTACACCTTAATACTGGTGTAGAACATACCGTTTCTGCTACTTCTGTGTCTAACATCGGTCCTTGCTGTCCTATCTAACTGCTTAGGACAGTATTGCTGTTAGAAAAATTGTTTGCATCTAGAGATGCTGGGGTATATATTGGTTTGCTTTTTTCATATAGTGTAAAAGATTTCTCATACTATTTTTGATGCACTTTAGTTAATTTCCAGGGTTATTAATATGCATGCGTGTTGTAGGGGGTAGGAGTGGCAACAGTTATCATCATTAAAATGGTATATTACTTTATATAATTGAAAGTTTTAAATTAAATATATATTTTTTTGTCATTTAAAAAAAAATCTCTTAAAGCTGGAAGCTCTTTGACATCCTTTGGAACAGAAACATCAAACAGTGGTACCCTATCCCAAAGTAGTGCAGTTGGTTCTGCCTTTACACAGGATACAAGATCGCTAAAAACACAGTTATCTCAAGGTAAGCTGTTTTTTCTTTCATATAAACCATTCTTAACATCTTTAGTGGTTTTTGTCTTTCTCTTTGAATGTAAGAGCTTTGCAGCCTGCATATCACATGTATCCTTCTATTTGGTCCTTTTAACATTTTTCTCCTAGTTGCTGTTGTAATAAGTATATTATTGAAAGACATCCACTGTTTAGACTCTACAATTCTGAAATCATAAAACTGGGAACCAGTGAACTTTCTCTAAGTTTGACACTTTTTGCAAGGCAGTTATATAACTTGTATGTAATACTTAAATGTATCAAATTAGTCCCAGACTCACCACTGAAAATGACCTATTCTTGATTAACTTGAAATAGTAGCTTAAAAAACCAAGCTATTCTTTGTACTGTTGAGTCTTTCCTAGCATCCGCACAGGATCTAGAGCAGTGGTTCTTAGTATGGGCCACCCACAACCAAATCATCTGGAATGCTTCTTAAAAATACAGGACCTCGGGGCGCCTGGGTGGCTCAGTGGGTTAGGGCCTCTGCCTTCGGCTCGGGTCATGATCTCAGGGTCCTGGGATCGAGCCCCGCATCGGGCTCTCTGCTCAGCGGGAAGCCTGCTTCCTCCTCTCTCTGCCTGCCTCTCTGCCTGATTGTGATCTCTCTCTGTCAAATAAGTAAATAAAAAAAATCTTAAAAAAAAAAAAAAAATACAGGACCTGGGCACCTGGGTGTCTCAGTTGGTTAAGCCACTGCCTGTGGCTCAGGCCATGATCTTGGAGTCCCGTGATCAAGTCCCACATCGGGCTCCCAGCTTTGCAGGGAGTCTGCTTCTCCCTTTGACCTTCTCTGCTTTCATGCTCTCTCTCTCTCTCTCTCTCTCTCTCTCAAATAAATAAAATCTATAAAATAAAAAAAAAAGCAGGTGCTGATGATTGCTATATCAGAATCCTTGGAATTTGGCAGTGTGCATCGTAATTAGCTTCTTACAGGATCCTCTTTAATATTTTAAAATCTGTTTTTTCTACCGGCCAGTTTTATAATCTTCGGTGGTCCCAAGATTCTCTCTCTTTTTATCTGCATCTGAAGCGGTTGTTACTGACACATTGCTTTATATGGATGTTCACTTTTAAATAAAACAATGTAAAGTCTTTTCAGAAGGATGCTATCTGTAGTCCCAGGATGATATTGTTTAAAGCTGTTGAGGGTAAACTCAAGCTAATACTAAACATGATCCTATGTATCTCACTTTAGATATTTTGAAATAGTTACAGTCCTTATTACTGATTTTTTCAACAGTCTGAAGATTTGTTGTAGATGAATTAGAAATACAGTAGGTGTAAGAAAGAAAATAAAAACACCCATAGTCCCATTGTCCAGAAATAACAAGTAATTACTTTTTGTTATATACACTTCAGACTTCTTTGTAGGTTAATAGAAGTATGTATTTCTCCATAGCTCTTTTGGGGTTTTTTTCTTTTTAAGAATTCTTTCTTACCCTACAGGGAGCCTGCTTCTCCCTCTGCCTGCCACTCTTCCCTGCTTGTACTCTCTCTGTCTCTCCCTGTTAAATAACTAAATAAAATCTTTTTCTAAAAAAAATTCTTTCTTAAATAAAATTCTTCATCTTTTTAAGCATTAGCTTTCTAAAATATAAAATGGGACGTGAGGGGCACCTGGCTGGCTCAGTGGGTGGAACAAATGACTCTTGATTTTGGGGTTGTGGATTTGAGCCCCACATTGGCTCAAACCACGTTGTATTGCAGAGATTACTTAAAAATAAAATCTTTAGGGGCACCTCGGTGGCTCAGAGGGGAGCCTGCTTCCTCCTCTCTGCCTGCCTCTCTGCCTACTTGTGATCTCTGTCTGTCAAATAAGTAAAATCTTTAAAAATAATAATACATAATAAAAAATAAAATCTTTATAAAAAATAAAGGGGCACCTGAGTGGCTCAGTCAGTTGAGTGGCCAACTCTCAGTTTTGGCTCAGGTCCTGATCTCATGGTCATGGGATCCAGCCCCACAATGGACTCCATTCTGAGTGTGGAATCTGCTTCAGAATCTCTCACCCTCCCCCCCCCACTCACGTTCACACTCTCTCTTAAGTAAATAAATAAAACCTTAAAAAAATAAATAAGAATAAAATAAAATGGGGCTTTATTGGTAAGAAACTTACTGTGAGAATTACATGTTAAAAAAGTGTGTGGAATGCCCCTGCTTAGTAGATGTTAACTATTTTAATCAATGGTGAACATTAACCTTAATATTGAAGCACTTATTAAAATCATAAGTCAGGATGCCTGTTATCATTACTACTCAGCATCATTCTGAAATTTTTAGCTTAATCAGGAACACATGAAAACGAAACATGCATAAATATTGGAATTAGTATTATTTGGCAGTGCTATGACTTTCTGCTTGGAATTGAGAATTAACTGAAACTGAAATTAGAGGTAAACTATAAAGTAACACATAAAAAGCAATAGTTGTTCTAAAACCTAACCCACTGATTATGTAATGGAAATAAAAATACATAACAGATACGGCAAACCCCTGTAGGAAATACAAAGTGTAGTAGAGGGACATAAAAGAAGTCACCGGTAATCAAAGAAACAGATCTTATTCCTAGATACAAAGATTTAGTATTAGGAAGACCTTGTGTCTCTTCATTAAATTTACTATACTCTTAATAAATCCAAATAGAATAGTAGGAGAACTTAATAAAAGAGATACACAGTCCTAAAAATGAACATGGACATACAGTTAGACATTTTTCAAATAAAAGTAATGACACAGGGCTTACCTACTTGATAATAAAGTACGCATAAAGCAGGGCAGGAATAAAAGTCAGAAATAGTTCCAAATATAAATAAGTGATTGATACATGATAAAGATATTCTTAAGTTAGTAGAGGAAAGCTGGCTATCCAATAAGTAATGTTGGGATAGACAATTGCCTGATTATTTGGGAAAAATATTCGATCTAGATTTCTTCCCTCATACTTAGGACTAAAATAAATAAAATAGATTCAAGTATTTAAAAATTTTTGAAGTACATATTATAAGAAAGAGGTATATTTATATAAAGCTGTGACAGAGAAAGCCTGGAACTCTGCATTTGAGTTTCATCAATGAAAACTTGTGAACTTTACAGAATTAAAATACCTAGAGTTTTCTTTGAACTGGTAAGAATGTGCAGATGGGGGGGGCTGTTTTTATTATGCTGAAACCAGCTTCTGGGTTTATTCCCAATGGTATGTCTAGCATTATCTGTATTTCCCTGTGGATAACACAGCTGACAGTATGACTAGAAGACTTCAGTCATAAAGGTTTTGAAAGTACACAGCAGGCAACACCTGGGTGGCTCAGTGGGCCTTAGACTTAGGTCATGATCCCAGGAGTCCCACCTTGGGCTCCTTGCTCAGTGGGGAGCCTGTTTCTCCTGCTGCCTGCCACTACCCCTGTTTGTGTGCACACATGCTTTCTCTCTCTCTCCTCTAATAAATAAAATCTTTAAAAAAAAAAAAAAAGGTACAGAGCAGACCTTGCTTGCTGTGATCACCCCTTCACTTGTGGTTCTGCAACACTTGTGGGTCACAGGATTCTTTTCTCAAAAGCCTCAGTGAGACAATTTTTAGAAATGTATAAGATAGGGATGCCTGGGTGGCTCATTCAGTTAAGTGTCTGTCTTCGGCTCAGGTCATGACCTCACGGTCCTGGGATCAAGCCCCACTTTGGGCTCTCTGCTAAGCAAGGGAATCTGCTTGTCTCTCTCCCTCTGCCCCTCCCTGCTGCTCATGCTCTCACTCTGATAAGTCTCTCTTTTTTTTTTTTTTTAAGAAAAATTTATAAGATCATTTAATGTAATATTGTAAAATTGAACAGTAGGCTTTCCAAAAAACTTAGCAGTTGTTTTATAAGTAAATTCCTATATAAGGTGATAAATGATCACAAAATGTTTTGTCATAGGCCAGAACTTCTACAAACCACCATGATTCCTGTTGTAATCAATGGGAACATTGCAGTTTCTCTTAGTGGTAGAGTCAGCTTTGGCATTAATGGCTGGAAATGGTGATACACATTTGTAATTCCATACTTTAGATAACCATAGACTTGGGGAAATTACTAATAAACGGTCCCTGAAGCATTTGGTGCACAATAACCAGTGCGTTGTAAGCACTCACCAGTTCACCAGTGTTCAGAGCCTGTGAGATGCACTGATGGGTAGTAACATTTGCCACATACTTGGAATTTTTTTCCCATGAAATGAACATAATTTTCTTAAGCAAAACATCCCATGCAATATCGTGGGACAGGAGAGCACCTTGAGCAGAGATTTACAGCAAACAGAGACAAAAGATGATGAGAGCCTCTGATACTACATTCTTCTGTCCATGCTGTGACCAGGCTTAGCATGTGACCACCTCAAAAAAAGGAAAAATGGAATTTGTGAGTGTACAACTCACATTAACCAGAAGCTTCCAAAAGGTCTTTCAAATGGCCAGAAATGAATATGGCAACTGTGTTATTATCTGAAGGGTGTATTTGTTGCTGGCCTTTGAGTACTGATGTGTAATTTTCCCAAGCCCCCTAGGGTATTGGAGGACTTCATCTGTCTAACTTTCTGGTTCTTTACTTCCTTCATAATGGAAATGCAATGGAGATAGTACCTATAAATATAAAAGTACCACTTTAGACATATCTTCAGAAAGTACTAAAAATTTTAGGTTACAGCCTCTGGAAATAATGGCTTAAGTGTCAGTATAATCTTGGGGTTGTCATTATTGGGAAAAGCCTGCATCCTACCTGCATACAACATGATCTTTGATAATATTCCTGGGACATCTTGCCCAGGCAACAGTTTTTGGAAAATTTACTTAAATCTTACTGCACCAGGTAGAAATACAGATAAAGTTCCATTGGTTGGTTGGTTGGTTGGTTGGTTGTTGGGGGTTTTGGGTTTGGTTTTGTTTTTGTTTTTGTTTTTTTTCCAGTGTTTCTCTACTAGCCTAGTGACCCAGCCCACTTAAGATAACCAGTTTTAAACTCTGGTCTAATAAATAGATGAATTCAGATTTGTGCTAAGGATTTAAATTGATAGAAATAAAACTGTAGACTTTTTTTTTTTTTTTTTTTTTTTTTGAGGGTCTAGATTATTTTGAAATCCCCAGAGGATAGGGTAGTTTCTTATCTTTTGGTTACGTTTTAGGTCGTTCAAGCCCTCAGTTAGACCCTTTGAGAAAAAGCCCAACCATGGAACAAGCAGTACAGACCGCCTCGGCCCACTTACCTGCTCCAGCACCTGTTGGGAGAAGGAGCCCTGTATCAACCAGGCCTTTACCATCTACCAGCCAAAAAGCAATAGAGAATCAAGAGCACAGGCGAGGTAGAACTTTAGCTATTTACTATTCATTAATTGACTGATCAACATTTTCCATTCACCTTATTTTTCATTAAAAAGATTTACTGTATGTGAATGATCCTAGAAGGTTTAAACTGAACTTGATAGAATGTTCAGTCTTTCCAACTTGACTCAAAGTAGTGATGGTGGTGGGGGTATAGATTTTTTGCTTTTATTTTGGGTTCCTTTGTTTTTCCCATTTTGAACTTAAAGTTTTTGATTTTGTGTCCTGAGCTCATTCCTGACTTTGTATGTCTTTTATAGCTGAAGTACACAAAGTTTCAAGACCAGAAAATGAGCAACTCAGAAATGATAGCAAGAGACAAATAGGTAAGTTACTTGAATCTGAAAGCCATATTCTTTGCTTCTCAATTAAAAAGGACATTTGATGCATAATTACTATTAAAAAATGAAAGCCTGGGGCACCTGGGTGCCTCAGTGGGTTAGGCCTGTCTGCCTTCAGTTCAGGCAATGATCTCAGGGTCCTGGGATTGCAGCCCGCATCAAGCTCTCTGCTCAGCAGGGAGCCTGCTTCCCCCTCTCTCTGCCTGCTGCTCTGCCTCCTTGTGGTATCTCTCTCTCTCTCTCTCTGTCAAATAAATAAATAAAATATTTTTTTAAAAAAGGAAAGCCTGCGGGGGCACCTGGGTGACTCAGTGGGGTGACTCAGTGGGTTGAGCGTTCAACTCTTGATTTCGGCTCAGCTCATGATCTTATAGGTTGTAGGGTCAAGCCCCATGTCGGGCTCTGTACTCAGCAGGGAGTCTACCTAAGATTTTCGCTCTCCCTCTCTCTCAAATAAATAAATTTTTTTAAAAACAAAATGGGGGCGCCTGGGTGGCTCAGTGGGTTAAGCCTCTGCCTTCAGCTCGGGTCATGATCTCAGGGT